>NC_133328.1:605853133-606103133 GCF_042186555.1 Aquarana catesbeiana | reverse complement strand
TTGCCACTATACCCCATAGCCCAGACATATGAAGAATACGGGAGATTGTTATGTACCACACAGCCAGTACTTGCCAGATATTCCTGCAGCTCTTTTAATGTTGCTGTAGGCCTCTTGGCAGCCTCCAAGATCAGTTTTCTTCTTATCTTTTCGTCAATTTTGGAGGGACGTCCAGTTCTTGGTAATGTCAATGTTGTGCCATATTTTCTCCACTTCATGATGACTGTCTTCAATGTGTAATATGGTATATTTAATGCCTTGGAAATTCTTTTGCACCCTTCTCCTGACTGATACCTTTTAACAATGAGATCCCTCTGATGGTTTGGAAGCTCTCCGAGGACCATGGCTTTTGCTGTAGGATGTAACTAAGAAAATGTCAGGAAAGACCTACTAGAACAGCTGAACTTTATTTGGGGTTAATCAGGGGCACTTTAAATGATGGCAGGTGTGTACAGACTCCTATTTAATATGAGTCTGAATGTGCTTAATTCTGAACACAGCTACATCCCCAGTTATAAGAGAGAGTGTGCACACTTATACAAACACATTATTTTATTTTTGGAAAAAACATCCCCTTTCCTGGCCAGCAGGGCTGAGTTCTGATGGAATTTGTTCTGAGCATTCGCTACAGTCCTTAAAAGGGGTTGTAAACCCTTGTGTTTTTTAATAAAAATACCAAAATATGCCTATACTTACCTGCTCTGTGCAATTGTTTTGCACAGAGCAGCCCCGATTCTCTTCTTCTGGAGTGCTTCGCAAATGCTCCAGGCCTCTCCTCTTTTATCGAGTGCCTCCACCAAAAGTCGCTTTCCCTGGGGGCACCCGTGTGGGCTCGCTCCCGAGTCCAGCAGCTGCGCACATTGACACAGATAGTGGGACGTTGCCCCGCCCCCCCAGTCCCGTGTCACTGGATTTGATTGACAGCAGTGGGAGCCAATGGCTCCCACTGCCATCAATCTGTCCAATGAGGAGAGAGAGAGCGTCTGGAGCCGCTGTGCTTGTGCACATCGTTGCATCGGATCGGGCTCACGTGAGAAAAAGGGGGGCTGGGGGGAACTGCAGCACAGAAGGTTTTTCACCTTAATGCATACAATTCATTAAGGTGAAAAACCTTGAGGCTTTACAACAACTTTAAAGGTTAAGTCCATCTTTTTTTTTTTTTTTTTTTTTTTTAATTAAATAATCTTTATTCAAATCTTCAAAACATATAAAATAGATTCTCATTACAAAAATTCTTAGATACATCATATACAAAACATTTTATATATATATATTAGCAAAGAAGAAAAATGTTACTATCTGATTTTCTCCCTTTAACCCTTCCCACCCACCCCTATATCCCATATTCACCCTCCCCCCTATCTTATTCGCAATTTACAATATACCTTTATAAATGCACTCAATACCATACCTTCATTACCTTATCTATTTCCTACACACATCTTACGTAGGATAACCCAGTTCCTCTAACCAAGGCTTCCAGATTTTTTTAAATTCCTTTAAGTTTCCTCTCCTTGCATATACTACCCTTTCTTTCCATACTGTTTCAGTTACTGTTTTAAACCAGTCATCTTTTGAAGGGGGTTTCTCTGCCTGCCATCTCTGTGCTATTAGTTTTCTCGCCTGGAAAAGGCACCTTAGCACCGTTTTAGTTTTAATATTCCCCAGACTCTCCCCTACTCCCAAGATACATAGTTTGGGGTCCATTCTGAGAGTCAGCTTAAAGATCTTATTTATGGTATCTAATATTTCCGACCAATAGCGGAATAATTTTGGACATTTCCAGATCATATGCATCAGGTCTCCCACATTCTGGCACCTAGGGCATTTGGAGTCCCCCCTCCGCCCCCATTTAAACAGTTTTTTAGGGGTATAATAGGTTCTATGTAAGAGCATTAAATATGACATCTTCTGGGCCGGCGATACTGTAGCTTGATTCCCTCCTGCCAGTATCTTCTTCCATTGTCCATCCGAAATTCTACCCAGGTCCCTTTCCCACTTACTCCTACACTTGAGCTTCCCTGAACCCATAATGATGTTGCTACATATATATGGATAAAGTTCCGCTATGGATCCACTGGATCCACCAGGACTATTTATTCTTTCAAAAATGGGAGAGCTATTCCACCGCGGGCCTTGTTCCCCAAACTGAGCTTTTAAAGCATGTCTAATTTGTAAATAATTATAATGTGAGTAGTTAGGTATCTCAAACTCTTCTTTTAATGAGGCAAACGTTTTAAGGGAGCTGCCATTATATAGTTGGTCCAAGCTAACTATGCCCTTTGTTTCCCATATCTTAATTTTCCCTATTGGCCTTAACTCTTGTAAGTTCTTATTGTCCCATAACGGGACACCTTTAACCATACCCCCCATTCCCCTCAGATCCTTTATGGTTTTCCAAACTTTAATTATTAACTTAACTGTAGGGGGTCTGTAGACAAATGAGTTTGCCTCCAAAACCTTCACTAGTGTCTTATGTGGTGCCCCTATAGTCATCAGTCCCCCATTATTTTCTCCTTCAGGGTCAGTTACTGATATCAAATGTTGTAGTTGGGCTGCTAAGAAGTAACCCCGCGGGTGTGGTACTGCCAGGCCCCCCTCTAAAGTTGATAATTGTAGGGTTTGTAAGCTTATCCTAGATTGTCTACCTTTCCATATTAGAGCTCTTAGCAATGTATCTATTTTTTTAAACCATTTCCTATGAATCCATATTGGCGAGTTATGCATTATATATAATAACTGAGGTAACCACAGCATTTTAATCAAGTTACATCTTCCAGCAACTGAAAGAGGAAGTCCTCTCCATATATCGATCTTATTTTTAAATTTGGATAACAGAGGGGTTAAATTGTTTTTAATAAAGTCATTGGGGTCTTTAGTTATATATATGCCTAAGTATTTTGTTATCTCTACTATTTCTATTTGGATCTTTTCCAAACAGGAGCTCTTCCTAATTGGGTCTAATGGCAACAATGCTGATTTCTCCCAGTTTATGGTGAGACCAGAGAGTGCTCCGAATCTTGAGAAGATGTCTATCACCTGTCTAAGTGATCTCTCCGTATCTCCTAAAAATATAAGAACATCATCCGCATACAGCGCAATCCGCTCTTCTCTGTCCCTTCTCCTAAACCTAAGTCCATCTTTAGAACATTCCCCCTGAGATTCCTTTGATCAGCCGACTCATAGTCTACTGACACTTCCTGCAGCTTTATAACTGACAGCCCACATGGAGGTGCAGGCAGAAGTTTGGAGGTTTTGTTTGCAGGAGCCCAACATTGCACCCATTATCCAAGGTGCAATGCTTTACAGGCTCTTGTGGGGAAAAATAGTAAATGCTATTTTTTTCCTGCAAAATATGTGCATTTATTTATTTTTTTATATTTTTTTACTAAAGTTGAACTTAGCCTTTAACACTGCTCCCCCTAAGAATGTGTGCATTTTCCTCCATCATTATTAACCACCAACTTCCATGACAATCACAAAAAAAATATTGCAGCAGATCTGAATTAAAAAAATAAATAAAATAGAAATTGCGTAGTATGCAGTTTAAAAATAAAATCAATGCATCTTTGCCAAGTTCTTCAGCGTTGAATCACATGGATAATTTTATTCTTCTACTACTACGCAGTGCTTTTCACATCAGAACAGTGTCTACAACAGGTTAAACTGCTAAGCAGTGTGAGATTGTAATCACTTAATATAGTTTAGGGCTAAAAGTAAAAAGAATTAACAGATGTCAAACACATCAACTACAACCTGGGACAAAGAAACCTTCTAAAATGTTAAATTCTGCTGCCACCTAGTGTTTACATGCTACACAACAAAAAAAAGTGCCGTCCGGGGTAACTGACATTTTTCATATGCATGTTAAAATCACCATTTTTTTTGCTAGAAAATTACTCAGAATCCCCAAACATTATTTATTTTCTGAAAGCAATAAAATGGTCATTGTTGGAATTTTTTATGTTGCATGATATTTGTGCAGCTGTTTATCAAATACAAATTATCAAGAAAAATAAGCTTACATGAATTTTAGTACACACACACACACAATACCCAATTTTTGGTATAATATAAAAGATGATGCTGCGCCAAGTAAATAGATGCCAAACATGTCAAGATTAAAAATTGCGCTTGTAACTGTAAAATGGAGAAAAAGTAGAGGTGCACCGAATGGAAATTTTGATGCCAAAACCGGATGCACTCGGCCAAAACCGGCAGTAAAAAAAAAAAAAAAAATTATTATATTATATATATAAAATTGTATTATATTCGACTTTTTAATTATTATTATGAATTTAAAAGAATGTGAATTTATTGTCGGCTGATGAAAAGCCTTGGAGCTGCTTGGGAATCCTACTAAAATAGCTGATTAGCATGGATTCCAAGCTGGAAGACCTCCGCTAACCAGCAAGGAGTTCCTCCTTCAAAGAAACACCATGGAGTTTATTTACCAAAGCTGGCGAGTGCAAAATCAGGTTCAATTTTGCATAGAAACCAATAAGCGTCCAGGTTTTATTGCCAAATCTTAACCGAACAAGCTGAAGTTAGAAGCCAATTTTTTTCTATGCAGAAGTGAGCCTGATTTTGCACTCTACAGCTTCAGTAAATAAATCCCTATAGGCAAGATCTCTGCACTTGAGTTCCCGGGTCTGTTCACCTTCTGCGGCCATTATGAGCACTCCCACTCTCCCTGTTAAATTTTTTCTTAAACAAAGCATATCCCTCTATAGTGTGTACTTGTCTCAATCCAGAGCACTAAGTGCCATTTCTCTCTGCTGCTTCGTTCCTCTGCTATCAGCATGAATCACTTCTGACAAGTTTTCCTGATGCCAAAAGAAAAATGGTGACAAGGGAGGGACCTCCAGCTGATTGACAGCCTCAGCTCTGTTCCTGGGTGCTATGTGAAGAGGGTGTGTCTCTTTCCTCCAATCAGCTCTCAGAGTTCTTCTGAGCTCTGCAGAGGGTAACTTTAGCTCTCCGCCCCCCTTTTTCTGAACTCTCAGACAAGATTTAAAATTTAGCACTTTGAGCAGATGTAGAGAAGGTATGGTTGGAGATAAACAGGTACAGATTATGTAGGAGGATTTGTTCCATCTCTTTATTAGGCCAGTCACTTCACCAGCTATGTGCGAGGGTTTAGAACCACTTTAATTCTATTTTATGAGGGAAGCAACAAGAAGAACACACAAAGGTGGGCAGAAACACCCAAAACTCCCATATGGACAGGAACAAAGCCAGGAATTATTGCAGGTAGCTCTCGCCCACCTCTAGCGAATATGTTTTTACTACCCTTAAAACTTGTCTCATAATTCCAATAGTAGTGGACAGCGGTCTAAGGCAGCTCTCTGTTCTTCTGGTCTGAGCACCAAGTCTTGGGTCTACCCCTTGCATGACATTTTTACATATTGCCATATCCTGTGAGCCCTGTGATGGAAGTTTTTCCTAGCCAATGGGCAGATACAAACAATTCAGTGCACTCAATAAATGAGACCCGTCATAGGAGGGTGTTGTGGTGAAATGGTGGATAGGGTGCCGAAGCAGAAGTCAAATCCAAGATATGACCAGCACACCATATTTGGATAGACAGGACACTTCAATGTCACCAACAGAAAGCAGCAACCTTTCGGGGCCACTAAATCCACCTTCTTCAGGCAGGAATGCTCAGGTCACTGCTGCCTGAGAAAGAGGTCCTTCGTGACCTTTGAAACATGGCACATATCTGTTGGTAACATTAAAATGTCCCGTTTATCTAAAAATGGCATGCTCGTAAAATCTTGGATTGAGCGAATGGGCGATGCCTATGTTATAAGTAAGTGATGTGGGCACTGCAGACTGAAAGATTGGAGGGTTATTAGATCTCATCACAGGATGGACTGTGGAGGTCTCATATGTAGAGCAGTGCCAACGTCCTATTTTAAGTCTTAGAAAAAAGGAAGGGGGGGGTAAAAATACCCAGGAGAACGAAACATTAGACATTATCTACATCTTCAGATTACAGTCTCTGGATTCCCTTATGCACCTTGGTCATTGGAGGCTTTGTCTCTGAATGCATGGCTTTTCAATTATCCATAACCTCTACCTGATCTGAAGACGGATCCATTTACTCTGGCTGGTACATTACTTGCTATATCCCAGTTCCTCTGTCTATTCCCCCCCTTTGTGGTTTCTCCTTTCTCTCTCCCTTCCCCCCTTCCCTCCACCCACTCCCCCCCTTTCCTTGCCTCTCTCTCTTTCTTTCCCTTCCTGACCCCCACCCCCCATCTAGTTGTGCCTTATGCTCTCTTCTACATATGAATGTTCCGGTTTTACCACAGATGTACATTGGTTATTATTACCCCCCTTTTTTGGACAGTTGGGATTCTCTAGCTCACTACCCCCCTTGAGTCTACTGGTGATATAAATCTCTTTACCAGACACGTCCCCGCATGTTATCACAGGTCACCATATGCGTGTTGAATGTTGGGCCTTTGGGATCGCTTCCTCACGGTACTCAGTGGTTCTGATTGAGACGCACTATTGAAAAGTCTTTATGCAAAAATAATATTAATATGCTACTGTATGTTTGTTTTTTTGTTTTTTGGTGTATGTCCTTCTCTATTATTTCCCATTACAGGTAACCCAAACAAGCTCCAGAAGAAGCATTCAAATTTGCGAAACATGTAGAGCCATACCGAGCTATATCAGTTTGAGGTTATTTAATGGGAACGGAAGGGGTTTATCCCTCCCTCTGGTATAGGGGTTATTCCCCGATCCGTTCTCATACATTTATGTAGTGACATATAATACCAATTTCCGCAATGTACTGCGTTTTTTAAAAAATGTTTACGTTTATGTGATTCTTTTTAAATTTGGGCACTGCAGACTGGACTCTTCCACAGTACCTAGCAGATGAAAGAAGACATAGGACCCAGCATGTTATGAAGCCTGTAGCTACAACTTTTTGTTGTTTAAGCCCCTTTTAGGAAGTGTTCCATCTGCTCATTTTTTATACAGGTTCAGGCTGAACACATTGGGGGGGGGATTTACTAAAACTGGAGCACTCAGAATCTGGTGTAGCTGGGCATGGTAGCCAATCAGGTTTCAACCTTGTTTAATTAAAGTGGAACTTTACACATAACAACTTGATAAAAAATAATGTTCTTTGGCAAGGATCATACATTCCATGTTAAAAAATTATGCTACCAAAATTAGTGTGTGCTGTAAATTGCCTCCAGCAGTGTTCCCGTTTCTTCTTGCTCGAGGCTGCCATTTGTTGAAGCCCAGAGCCCCTGAGCAGCCATACTGTAAATCTTTAGGCTGTCAACAGATCAGCCTCTACATTTTCAGCAGTGCCAAAAAAATAGTGAGCAACTGAGCATGTGCAAAGCAGGATGAGACAGTGTATTACTGGATTTTAAACAGTATAGTCACTTATTTTTAATGTTTTTATATCTGCAAAAGGAGCCAATCTGAAGATTGGATGAAGATCTAGCAGGACTTCATTTTATAATTAAAGTTCCACTTTACATTTAAACCTGGAAGTTGATTGGTTTCTATGTAGAGCTGCACCAGATTTTGCACTCTCCAGTTTTAGTAGATCAACCCCATTCTATTCCTATTGGCGGGTGGATATAAACAGCAGGTGTGTGTCCATTTATATCCACCCATATCGGAGTTTGTTTAGGTCCACAAAACAAGTAGAAAAAGTTTGCATCCTGTTCCATTTTTGCCGGCCCAAACGGTATGTGAGCACACATATACCCACAAAAATAGCATGGGTCTGTATTTCCGGCATCACAAGATGGAGCAAAAATTGGACAGCCATGGATGTCAGAAAATGAACTTTGTCTTGCTCTGATCCGGCAACCTGTTTACCGATGCTAAGCTGATGAATACAGATGTTAAAGAGGAGTTCCAGTCAAAAAAAAAAAATTAAAAGTCAGCAGCTACAAATACTGCGGGTGCTGACTTTTAATTGGACACTTACCTGTCCCAGGGTCCAGCGATGTGGGGGATCGAAGCCCCGCTCGTCTCCCCCTCCGTTCGGCGGCGCCGGCATTGCAACTGTGGGCGCTGGGCTGTGGCTTCACAGCCTGGCACCCACTGCGCATGCGCGAGCGGCGCCGAGCACCGTGATTGGCCGCTCAGTCACCTAGAACCTGTAATGGGTCTCAGATGATTGACAGGAGGGAGGGAGCAGAGCTGAGCCCTTCCTGTGCCGAGGGGGAATTGCTGTCACCAGCCCAGGCACTGGAAGAGACAGACTACGAGGGACCACCTAGCAACAGGCATTTAGAGGTGAGAAAAAAAAAAAAAAAAAAAATCCAAATTTTTTTTGTATTTTTTTTTAGGATTTTTCATGTAGTTTTTTTTTTTGGGTGGAACCCCACTTTAAACGAAGGAACTAGGGGTTTCCTTGAGCAATGAGCTTCTCAGCCTCTCTCAAGTTCCCACTGAAACCATTGATCTTTTTAGATATCCCAGTGACCACAAGTGTAAGGAAGATTCTTCCCACTGACCATCACACTAATGTATCATGAGATGTAGATATAGTCATTTTTAGTAGGGGTTCCCTGAGACGGGAACGATAATTCAAGGGTTTGACTGTGTTGAAACGGTTGAGAAAGGCTGAGATAGAGCAAAAATTAGAATGAACATGGATGTCACAAAAGCGAAATCCATCCCATTCTGATCCATTAGATCAAGGGTCTCCAAACTATGGCCCTCCAGTTGTTCAGGAACTACAATTCCCATCATGCCTAGTCATGTCTGTGAATGTCAGAGTTTTACAATGTCTCATGGGACGTGTAGGTTTCGCAACAACTGGAGGGCCGTAGTTTGGAGATCCCTGCATTAGATTGTTAAAGGGGCTAAGGTGGGATGGGTTTGTTTGCTCGTTTTGGTTTCTTCTTGAGGAATAGCTATGAATCAATCAGTGCTTTCAATCACATTTAAAATGATAAAAAAAAAAAAAAAAAAAAGAAGTTCCCCCAACTCTAGTGGAATGTCTGCCATCATGTGCTGGGGCTTGAAGCTTCTCAGAAAGAAGCCTCTACTGGACTTCTAGTACAGAGTGTGAAGAGCCCAATAAAAAAGGCATTTATTTCAGTGAGCCGCAGCAGGTGAAATCTTAACTGTTAAAATCTTAACATCTTCTCCCTCTGGCTGCAGAAGAAAAAAATATTACCATCCCTAAATGATTTATTGAACTGGTGGATGTAGCCCGGGGTACGAGGCTGTGTGGAAAAAACCTCTACAATGTGGAACATGACTGACAGGTCGACAGAGTGCGCTTCTAGACTTTGATCAATGAGGCTCTGCACAAAACACACGTGTCCTATCTCGATCATCGCTCGTGAGGGTTACGGCATACTCAAAATTTTTTTGGGAGTAAAAAAAAAAAAAAATGACTTTCAGATGCTAAGATATAAAATAAATGTTAATGCCTTTAAACTGTCACCAGTAAAAGATTTACAAGCTCTCTTCAGTCAATGTATCCTCCAACAAGCTATTGTAGACGACAGGCCTTTATTGATATATTTATTGTATCCGTCGATCTTAGATGCTTATCCCTTTAAAAAGACAATTCTGAAACTGCGGCCTGATCTATCCTACTTTCCCTAGATCTGCCATGTCAAAACAATTCTCCCCAGCAGGAACTTTAAAAATTCCTTTAAATGAACCAATACATGGTCACAGCTTACTTCTCAAGTACAGGAATGGTCATTGGCTGTGACTATGCTTTGATTCATAAAGATGACTTTTACCCCCTTGGGTGATTGACAGATTTCGCATCATCTTCTACTTTTACGCAACTACCACTGGCCTCAGCACCCAAAACCGGATTGACAAAATCATGAAGAGTCTCTTAAACAGATATTGATTCAATGTCTTTACTGCCAGCAGTCAAATAAGATGATTTCAATGGCTAAAAACACTGAAGCAGCAGACTTATGGCCACGGCTGTACACAGTGGGAGCCGATCAGCGGGTACCGTGGACTCGAGGTTTGCCGCCACCGCTGATCATGCTGCAGGGACGCAGAACAGCGATCTGCCTATCTAAACAAGGCAGATCGCCATTCTGACAGAAGGAAGGAATAGATCCTGTGTCTCTGCAAAGCAGGAACATGCATCCATGCCTTCCCCTAGTAAAAGCACCTCCCACACTGTAGTAAAACACTGGATAGGCATGCATTTAACCCTTTGATCGCCCCTGATGTTAACTCCTTCCCTGTCAGTGTCATTAGTACAGTGACAGTGCATATTTTTAGCACTGATCACTGTATTGGTGTTACTGGTCCCCAAAAAGTGTCAGTGTCCAAATGTCCGCCGCAATATCGCAGTCTCCGATTGCCATGAAACACAAATAAAATAAAATACTCACGCTATATTCAAATTAGTGAAAAAAGATCAAAGTCTTTTCAAAAATATTGCTCGGTGCTCCAACTTCCATACAAAAAGTGCTGAAGTGCTTCATAAAGGCATGTTGTGCAATATGCCACACTCCCCTCTCGCCTCCCTACTCACCAGAGAAAATGGACCCTCAGCTTTTCAGTCTGGGGGTCAGACACGCTTATATCTGGCGATAGGAGTAAAGAGCTTCTAGGCATCCTCAATAGGGTCTCCAAACTGTACACTTTGGGGCAACTGGGTAATCCACCAAACTCAAAGGGCTAGTTTACACTTGCTTCAAAACAAGGTTTCGGACACACTTTGTTAAAGCTCTCTGAGAACCAGTCAAAGCTCCAGTCACTAAATAAAATGGTTAGCTTACAGTCCTGTTTACACCTTGCTTTTGCCTGGTGCTTTGGGGGCGCTTCAATGAGCCTTTGGTGGCGCTTCAATGAGCCTTTGGTGGCGCTTCATTGAGCCTTTGGTGGCGCTTCATTGAGCCTTTGGTGGCGCTTCATTGAGCCTTTGGTGGCGCTTCAAGCGAACTTTGCCTGAGGCTTCAAGCGAGCTTTGCCATAGACTTCAAGCGAGCTTTGCCATAGACTTCAAGCGAGCTTTGCCATAGACTTCAAGCGAGCTTTGCCATAGACTTCAAGCGAGCTTTGCCATAGACTTCTAGCGAGCTTTGCCATAGACTTCTAGCGAGCTTTGCCATAGACTTCTAGCGAGCTTTGCCATAGACTTCTAGCGAGCTTTGAAGACGCTTTGAAGCACAACTAAAGCGACAATTTAAGTTCTACGTTCAACCCCAACGAACTCCTAGTTCTCAGCCGATAAATTCATTGGGTTTCGTTCTAAGATATGTCAGTGATATTATTGCCGCCATTACTAGTAAAAAAAGATAAAAAATATATCCCATAGTTTGTAGACTCTATAACGTTTGCGCAAACCAAATAATATATGCTTATTGGAATTTTTTTTTTTACCAAAAACATGTAGCAGAATATTTATTGGCCCAAATGGATGAAGAAATTATAATTTTTTAGTTATTTTGTTGGATGTTTTATAGCAGAAAGTAAACAATATTGTTTTTTTTTGTTTTTTTCAAAATTGTCGGGTTTTTTTTTTATAATGTTTTTATTTGGGTACAGCGTCGCGTGACCATGCAATTGTCAATTAAAATAACGCAGTGCCGTATCCCAAAAAATGGCCTGTCATTAAGGGGGGTAAATCTTCCGGGAGCTGAAGTGGACAAGGAAGAATTCCAGGTTATGGATATTTTATACATAGGTCTAGCTTGGAAGTACATGTATATACTGTACCTGATCAATATACCTGAAGGCTGGAAATCACTGGCGTAGGCACAGAATGGTCATAGAATGACTGGATGAGGAGGTGAGCACGATGTCACTGCCCCACCTCGTCCAATCAGAGAATGCTTTTGTAAATGTGAAGCAATCTCTGAATGGTGCGGTTGCTGAGCTAGTGATCTCCTGTGTTCAGAATGCAACCGGACAGCCGTTTGTTTCCAGGATTGGCTAGGTACGGTATATACATAGCTACATTGGTCCAAGGTGGGCTATAGTAACTATGTATAAAATGTCCATACCTGGAATTCTTCTTTAGAGCAAAAAAAAAAAATCTGTAAGCAATCCTGGTGGTTTCTGTTTTCTCTGTCCTGGTTGGCAGACATGTGAGGGATGGGTGTCGTCTGCAGACATGCTGCATGTAAACAAAGCAATATTTACAGAGGCCTGGGCCTGTGAGGACAATTTTTATAGCAAAGGGAAATAAAGGCAAATGTAGTTATTTGCATAGTTACTTAAAATGTCACTAAACCAACATTATAAAAAAAAAAACCTATCAATAAATGGTGTATTACATGCTGTTCATACTCACTCAGTCACTACGAGATTAATTTCTGTATTCAGCAAAAAAAACCTGGTTGATCCTGCTGTTCTCCATCTCTTCCTTCTGTCCATGTCCCCAATTCAGCTAGGGATTTTGCAGAGCAGTGTTGGCCACTCTGCACATGCTCAGTTTTCAGTGTGTTTCTATGCTGAGCATTTCCTCCTGATTACATTTGAGCAGCCCATGTGACTATAGAGTCACACATGTGGGTGTATACATAGTGGTAAATGACAGCCCACTCCCTCCCTCCCACCTCTATGCCCACCAACCAGCTAAACAAAACGGGGGTGATATTAGATGTAGATTGATGGTGTAGTAATATGCCCAAACCATTATGACTGATTTGCTTTGATATGCTCTGCCATTTCAGTATACAAGATAGCTTAAAGTGGTTGTAAACCCTTACAGACCACTTTAACCTACAGGTAAGCCTAGATTAAGGCTTACCTGTAGGTGCAAGAAATATCTCCTTAACCTACACGATTAAGGAGATATTCTCCTAAAAACGGGCACTGATGTCTACGGCGCATGCGCGCCATAGCCAACGGCGCAGGTGCACTGAAGGCGATCATGCCATCACTGACGGCTCCCGAGCGCATGCGCTGGAGTGACGTCATTGCTGCTCCGGCCAGTCACAGCGCCGGAGCAGCGATACCGAAGGAAGATGGATGCTTCGTGGAAGAGGGACAGCAGTAACATCGCAGGCTCCTGTGTCAGGTAAGTGACACATAATGGGCTACTATGCGATGCATAGTAGCCCATTATGATTTACCTTTGCAGGGAAACAAAGAGGAAGTAGACCCATCAGGTTTAACTTCCTCTTTAAATCTCCAACCATAAAAGAATGCTTAGAAAGATGCTTGCACAAGCACTGTACTCTATATCATTGTGGGTTGGTTTGTCCTGTTCTCTGTTCTGTAGGCCATGGGACAGGATGCATGACTTATGACTCATAACCAGATGGCCTGCTGACCCCTGTTAACTCATGATAATGTATCTTAAAGGGTCACTGACTTGTATAACCATATATTTTATACCAATACATCATTTACTAACTACTCCCCCCTCTCTATTGGTATGTTGAACCATATATAAGCTGTAACACACATAATAAAGGCAGACATTTTAAGAATGCACAACCTCTCCTACGGTCACGGGCCCCATGAAGACCACAATCCAAGTGTGGAAAGCCTCTAGAGCAGCGTTGTTACAACCACTAACGGTCTCCCCACACACTCCGTTGTGGGCAAATCCGATGCTCCCACACCTCCTTAGTTTGCCAGACCCGGCAGCATGGGCCAGTCGAGGTATCACTAAATTAAAACAGGTAATGTCAAGGGGAGTAGTACAATCTTTTAGAGAATTACAACAAACCCATAACCTACCAAACTCCTTCCTCTTCAAATACTGGCAGCTAAGGCACGCCCTCAGGGCCCAATTTCCCTCTCAGGTGACGCTCGAACCAGATTCAATCGAGCGCCTCTTAATCTCTGGGATCCTGGAGAAACCCCTATCCTCCCTCTATTTACATTTAACAGTTGCTCATGACATTAAAACTGATAGAACTAGGGCCAGGTGGCAGATGGATATCTCTTCGCTGGGGGAGGAGGAGTGGGAGGAGTGTCTGACTACGTTTATCCCGTCCATGATTGCTGCCAAGGATAGATTTATTCAGCTAAAATTTATCCACAGAGCTTACTACACGCCCCAACGCCTAGCAAAAATGTACCCCGAAAAGACTTCCGAATGCACTAGATGTGGGGCAGAGGTGGGCTCCTTCTTTCATATGGTCTGGTCCTGTCCCAAACTAGGTTCGTTTTGGAATGCGGTAGCAAACAAACTGGAGGTGGTGAGTGGTACAGAGATACCAATGGATCCTCTAATTTTTTTGCTCAGCTACTTAGGTGAGATAGAGGGAGACCGCCATACCAAACAGTGCCTAACTTTCTCTTTATTTTATGCGAGGAGAGAAATACTCCTTAATTGGAAGAAAAGAGGGGCACCCACCGCGGAGGCATGGGAGGCAGCGGTAAACAATGTCCTGCCGCTGTATCGCCTGACCTATGAGAGCAGGAACTGTCCTCAAAAATTCAATAAGGTGTGGTCAAGTTGGGTGGATGCCTGTGGCCACCTCTGAGATGGGGTGGCCCCATGTGTCCGCCCTCCCCCCCTCTCCCCTCCTCGTTTGGGAGGGGGTAGGTTAGATTGGATATTTTACACCGTGAAGTAACGTCTGATATGTCCCTAGAGACTTCTTTACCCATACTATATCATTCCAGTAAGATGTCACATTGCATGTACTGTATATGTTTCGTCCGTCGCCACAAGTTGGAGTGGAATGGAAGAACCCTTCTATATGTATGATTGCAAAATGTAGCCTATCGACTGCTGTTAGATCCTAATATAATGACGAAAATGTATGTACTGTCTTATATGTTTAATAAAATAAAAATTCACTGTTAAAAAAAAAAAAAAAAAAAGAATGCACAACCTGCTTCTTGTTTCATGGTGCCTCCAGATATATGAGGGCCCTGTTGGTGTACCTATAAAGAAGGGTGGTCATCCAGAATACCTACTATTTCCTTTTAGATGGTGGCTTCATCTACCTCTTATTCTAATGCCCTGTACACACGATAGGATTTTCCAATGGAAAATGTGTGATAGGACCTTGTTGTCGGAAATTCCGACCGTGTGTAGGCTCCATCACACATTTTCCATAGGAATTTCTGTCACACAAAGTTTGAGAGCTTGCTATAAAATTTTCCGACAACAAAATCCGTTGTCAGAAATTACGATCGTGTGTACACAAATCCGACGCACAAAGTGCCACGCATGCTCATAATAAATTAAGAGACAAAAGCTATTGGTTACTGCTCCGTTTTTAGTCCCGACATACGTGTTTTACGTCACCGCGTTTAGAACGATCTGATTTTCCGACAACTTGGTGTGACCGCGTGTATGCAAGACAAGATTGAGCCAACATCCGTCGGAAAAAATCCATAGATTTTGTTGTCGGAATATCCGATCAATGTCCGACTGTGTGTACAGGGCATGAGACACAGGCTGGAGGGGAGTGACACATCCTGTGACTTGCAGAAATTCACCCATACCAGGTTATTTCCAGAAAATAATAAAGATTTAAAATCAAATATATATTTGTATGAGAATTTAAAACAGTTTAGTGATAATTATTTATTTTTACTCTGTATTCCAAAGGCAGTATTTTTTTGAACACGTGACCAGCAGCAGAGGACTAGAAGCTCCTCCTCCTTATGTTTCCCTGCAGACAGGCTGGGAGAGAGCTGGGTCATGTGACAGCTGTATAATCGATAAGAAAAAGGCACTTAACCACTTCAATACCAGGCACTTAGACACCTTCCCGCCCAGGCCAATTTTCAGCTTTCAGCGCTGTCGCAATTTGAATGACAATTGCGCGGTCATGCTACACTGTACCCAAACAAATTTTTTTATCATTTTGTTCCCACAAATAGAGCTTTCTTTTGGTGGTATTTGATCACCTCTGCGGTTTTTATTTTTTGTGCAACAAATAAAAAAAGACCGAAAATTAAAAAAAAAAAACAAGTTTTTCTTTGTTTCTGTTAAAATTTTTTGTAAATAAGTAAGTTTTCTCCTTCAATGATGGGCACTGATACAGCGGCACTGATGGGCACCGATGAAGTGGCACCAATGAGGTGGCACTGATGATGGGCACTGATAGGCGGCACTGATGGGCACCACTGATGGGCACTCATAGGCGGCACTGATGGGCCCTCGTAGGTGGCACTGATTGGTACATATGGGTGGCACTGATGGGCACTGATAGGTGGGCACTGACAGGTGGCACCAATAGGCAATGACAGGTGGCACTGATAAAATATATTGGGGGCATTGCTGGGAAGATCTGGAACATAATGGTGCCAAACAGTGCCCATTTGTGGGCACTGATTGGCACAGATTGGGCACATGTGGATGGCCATGGGGTACATACCTGGCCATCCACATGTTGCCCCTTCCCTGGTGGTCCAGTGTGGTGATCTGAGGGGGGCTGCGCTGATAAACAATCAGCACAGACCCCCCCTGTCAGGAGAACCGCCGATCGGCTCTCCTCTATTCGCGTCTGTCAGACGCGAGTGAGTAAAAGCCGATCAACGCCTCTTCCCATTGACAGCGTGATCAGCCGTGATTGGACACGGCTGATCACGTGGTAAAGGGCCTCCGTCGGAGGCTCTTTACCAAGATCGGTGTAGCGGTGTGTGTCGCCGCGATGTGCGCCCCCACGGGTGCGCGGCGGCATGTTATCCTGCTGGACGTCATATGACGTCTAGTCAGGATAACGGAACCACTTCCCGGACGTCAATCCGCTATAGGGCGGGCAGTGGTTAAAGCGGGACTTCAGTCATTTTTTCCATTTTACATCTGTTAAATCTTCTGCCCTTGTTGTTTTAACTTTGGATAGTAAAACATTTTTTTCTGCCAGTAAATACCTTAAACAGCACAAAATTCCAGTTTCTTGTCTGGTCATTAGCCGAGGCTTATAACATCATGTACAGCTCGCTCTCTAACGCTTGTGAGAGTTTGCCAGGAAGGGAGGGTGGATGAGTCATAAGAGGGCCAATGAGAGCTGCAGAGCTGGAGGTGTGCCTCTGTGTAAATCCAGGACATGAACAGGCAGCAGCTTCAGCTGCCCACAGTTAAAATGGTTGCAACCAGACTTAGTGGAGGGAGATTTCTGCAGCATATTTGGCAAGTACAGAATCACAGTGTACGTAAAAAAATTATGCAAAGTGGTTAGAGGGAAGCTTCAGAATGGCAAAGCTGTTTTTATTACAAATTATGTGAGCAGACTGCAGTTCCTCTTTAACCGCTTCTGGACTGCCCCATGTACATTTACTGCAGCAGGGTGGCCTCTCTGCGCGAAATCACGTACCTGTACGTGATTTCACTCTTCCTGGTCTGGGACGTGCGCCGCCGGCAACCAGCTGCCCCTCTGATTGGACACAGCGGGAGCCAATCAGCAGGTCCGGCGGACCCGATGTCTGCCGGGACCCGCCGATCGCTCCAGAGGCAGACAGAACGGTGGTCTGCCTATGTAAACAAGGCAGATCGCCGTTCTGTGAAAGGAGAAGCCTGAGATCTTGTGTTTCTGCTAAGCAGGAACACGGATCTCTGACTTCTTAAAGTACAAGCACCCCCCCCAGTTAGAAAGCACTCCCTAGGGACGCATTTAACCCTTTGATTACCCCTGATGTTAACCTCCTCCCTGCCAGTGTCATAGTACAGTTCCAGTGCATATTATTTAGCATTATTCACTGTATTGGCGTCACTGGTCTCCAAAAAAGTGTCAAGTGTCTCTTTTTTAAATGACTGTTTATTGGTATAATACCACTAATTGTAGTGGCAGCAGTCAATACACACAGTTTTTCCTTTCCATCAAAAGGTGTCACTTCGCTTTCGATGTGTCTGCCGCAATCCCACCAAGTCCATGATCGCTGCCATTACAAGCAAAATAAAAAAATTCCATAGAAATATCCCATAGTTTGCAGACGCTATCATTTTTGCACAATTCAATCAATATACGCGTATTGGGATTTTTTTTTTTTCTTTTTTTTTACCAAAAATATGTAGCAGAATACATATTGGCCTAAATTAAAGAAGAAATTCAATTTCTTTAATTTTTTTTGATTGGATATGTTTTATAGCAGAAAATAAAAAATATTGTTTTTTTCCCCCCAAAATAGTCGGTCTTTTTTTGTTTATAGTGCAAAAAATAAAAACCGCAGAGGTGATCAAATACCACCAAAATAAAGCTCTATTTGTGGGGAAAAAAAGGACATCAGTTTTATTTGGGTACGTCGCATGACCGTGCAATTGTCAGTTAAAGTAATGCAGCGCCGTATCGCAAAAAATGGCCTGGTCATTAATCTTTTTTTTTTAAATTAAAATAATTACAGCGCCAGCATCCCTATACAGAAATAGAAGGGACAATGTAAATTGAACAGTGTGTGTTTAGTTTTACTTTAACGTCATGGATTTTTAAAGTACAGTCACCCTTTATTGTTTGTTGCACTGGAAATGTCATTGTAAGCATCTCAGCAATGACAAAGAGTCCAATATGTCTAAAGGGAGTGTGAGGGTATAATGTTTCCTACTAGAGTACTAAAACAGATTATAGGATTATATTATATGAATATAATAAAGTTGGAGCCATTTGGCATCCATTCTGGAATACAGTAAAACCTTGGTTTGAGAGAGTTTTGCAAGACAAAGCTAAATTTTTAAATACATTTTGTATGTCTTGATATACAAGTAGCGTCATGTTGCAACTGAGTATAAAAGAGAGGCGCCTCTAAGTGTAGCAACATAGTTACATTTAGGGTCCTTGCACACTGGGGCGGTTTGCAGGCGCTATTGCGCTAATAATAGCGCCTGCAAACCAACCGAAAGTGCCGCTGCTTTAATTCCTCGGGGCTTTCACACTGGAGTGGTGCGCTGGCAGGACGGGAAAAAGTCCTGCTAGCAGCATCTTCGGAGCGGTATAGACTCCGCTCCTTCACCGCTCCTACCCATTGAAATCAATGGGACGGCGCGGCTATACCGCTGGCAAAGCGCCTCTGCAGAGGCGCTTTGCGGTGGTTTTAACACTTTCTCGGCCGCTAGCAGGGGGGTAAAACCGCCCCGCTAGCGGCTGCGTTCTGACGGTAAAGCGCCACTTACAATAGCGGCGATTTACCGCCGACAACGCCCCCGCCCCAGTGTGAAAGGACCCTTAATGAAGGTACAACATATTGCTGCACTTAGAGTCGCCTCTCTTCTCTTTTATACTCTGTAGCTCCTGTCTCCTGTTGGATTTTGTTTCTAATCCCCTTGTGGAGGCTTCCATTTGTGGATGGACATTTTATGGTTACACAACCTATTGCTATAATCTTTGTATATGGACTATAAACTGAAGGCCCTATGAATCAATGGTTGTGGAACAAATCATTTGAATTTCCATTATTCCTTATGGGGAAATTTGCTTTGATATACAAGTGCTTTGGATCACAAGCATGTTTCTGGAACTAATTATGCCCACAATCCAAGGTTGTACTGGAACTGGCCTTCATTTCTTCACATACGTCAGATATTTTGTGGCAAGTTTAACTGACTGACTTACTAAAATGATACAAACAAGTGCCTGTCCTCCAGCACAGTGTTTTCATTTAGTTTGTGATCAATGCAATGTGTAATCAATTTAACGTCCAGTTTATACTCACAGCGGTCGGGTCCTTCCGATGAAGTCTAGCTGCAGTGACTTGTTTGAAACCTCCAGGATAACTGGATAAAAAAAAAAAAGAATGTTATAAATGTGTCCCCTGAAAGCATTCCATTTCTAGGCAGGAATAGATCACATTTACATAAATAACATACTTTCTTTATGGCTGTATATTTTTGCAATTGCATGTTTTATAATATGTTTCGGAAAACTAAAATACGATATGTATGATAAAGCACGAGTAGTCTCTCGAAAAAAACTACAGTTGTCCCCTGATCTCTTTTCCTTGCCTGTTGAAAAAGTTATCTGCTTAAAGTGGAGCTCTACCCACAAGGGGAAGCTCTGCTGGTCTGCCTCCTCCCCTGCCACATTTGGCACCTTTTGGGGGGGGGGGGGGGTACCTGGTTTTGACAGGTACCCATTCCCACTTCTGGCTCAGTTTGCGTGCCCCCCCCTCCTCCTCCTGCAACCGGCCCATTCACAAAACGCAGTGCGCAGTAGGGAACCAGCTGTGAAGCCGCAAGATTTCCCTTAGTCAAGATGGTGGCGGCAGCACCCGATAGCCAATTGAAAAAGCGGCTCGGGTGAGGATACCGCTGGATTCCTGGACAGGCAAGTGTCCGAATATTAAAAGTCAGCAGCAGGATGGATTTGATTTAAAAATCGGGTCGATTTAAATCACTAGTAAAAAGGCTTGATTTAAAATCATAATTTTTAACCACTTCAATACCGGGCACTTTCGCCCCTTCCTGCCCAGGACAATTTTCAGATTTCAGCGCTGTCACACTTTGAATGACAATTGTGTGGTCATACAACACTGTACCCAAACTAAATTTTTATCATTTTCTTCCCACAAATAGAGCTTTCTTTTGGTGGTATTTGATCACCTCTGCGGTTTTTATTTTTTGTTAAACTAAAAAAGACCAAAATTTTTGGAAAAAAAAAAAAAGATTTTTTTTTTTGTTTCTTTCATAAAATTTAGTTTTCCCCTTCACTGGCAGGCACTGATAAGGCGGCACTGATGAGTTGGCACTGATAAGCAGCACTGATGGGCTCTGATTGGCACTGACAGGTGGCACTGATGGGCAGCACTGATGATTAGGTACTGAGAAGTACTGACAGGCGTTACTGCTGTGCAATGATTGGCACTGTGGTGGACAGCCAACCAAAATTTCTGGCCCTGCGTGACAGGTACCCTTTAACTGCTTCAGATCCCCACTATAAACCCTTTAACTGCTTCAGATCCCCACTATAGCCGAATGACGGCTACAGCGCGGATCTACTTTGCCGAGAGGCCGTCAATAGACTGCCTCCCCTTTTGCAGGCTCGCCACGCCCCTATGAAGGGTGTGTGCTGTGATCACCCGAGTCAATGAGACTTGGGTGATCACAGATCCGAATAAG
This sequence comes from Aquarana catesbeiana, assembly GCF_042186555.1. NCBI lineage: Eukaryota > Metazoa > Chordata > Amphibia > Anura > Ranidae > Aquarana > Aquarana catesbeiana. The sequence goes on along the minus strand of NC_133328.1, from coordinate 606,082,192 downwards.
GGGCCGTTCCCGGCCCCTTACCACATGATCAGCTGTCAGCCAATGACAGCTGATCAGGTGATGTAAACAGAAGATCAGTAATCGTTTTTTGTTTTTTTCTCACGCTGACAGCGTGAGGAGAAAAAAAGCAGATAACCGGCTTCTGTTTGACTGGACATCGGTCCCGAAGAGGAAGAGGCGAAGCTGCCTCATATGTGCCCACCAGTACTGCCTGCCAGTGCCACGAATCAGTGCCCACAGTGCCACGAATCAGTGCCCACAGTGCGTAAGTGCAAGCAATCAGTGCCCACAAGTGCCACCTATCAATGCCCACCAGTGCCACCTACTAGTGCTGCCCATCAGTGTCACCTACCAATGCCGATCAGTGCCCATCACTGCCACCTATCAGTGCCACCTATTAGTGCCCTTCAGTGCTACCTATCAATGCCCTTCAGTGCCGCCCATCAGTGCCACCTCTCATGCCACCAATCAGTACCGCCTATTAGTGCCCACCAGTGCTGCCTTATCAGTGCAGCCTCATCAGCGTATATCAATGAAGGAGAAAAATTACCTGTTTGCAAAAATTTATTAACAAAATATAAAACAGTTTTGTTTTTTGTGTTTTTTAAATTTGGTCTTTTTAACAAAACAAAAAAAAAAAAAACCCAGAGGTGATCAAATACCACCAAAAGAAAGCTCTATTTGTGGGAAAAAAATGATAAAAATTTCATTTGGGTACAGTGATGGATGACCGCGCAATTGTCATTCAAAGAGTGCCAACGCTGAAAGCTGAAAATTGGTCTGGGCAGGAAGGGGGTTGAGGTGCCCAGTAAGCAAGTGGTTAATTACTACATCCTATCCCATAATTACACAACCGAAACTTTAATAGATCGCTGTAGGTGGTCTTGGAATAGCATGATGAGTGAAGAGGTGACACGTACCCCGTGTGTGAGGAGTAAACTTTCTGTTCCCACTTATTCCCGGAGAAGGCAATGTGCCGGGTGTTCTTCACTACCACGTGGTCTCCGCAGTCACCTGTAAAAAAAAAAAAAACACAAAATCTGTTACAATAGAAGGCCAATGAGAAGAATTTTTTTTTTTCAGAAAGTTTTGCCTTTTAAAAAAAAAAAAAAAAAAAAAAATCCAAAATCTGGATGCTTTGCTCCCCTCCTTTCTCTCGAGACCCCCTGGCACTGTTTAGTGCTCCTATTTTTTAACAGTCACCTTTTCCAGACATCTTCTGACCAATCACATAACTCTCAGGGTCCTCTTCCTCCTCAGTCTTGAGCAGGGTACATATGCAGTTTTTTTTTTTTTTTGCATACATAGACTGTGAACAGGATAGGGATTTTCAAGGTGCTACATCAATTATCCAGACATAACTGTTAAAATGTATGTTGTTTATTACAAATTCAAATTCATGATGAATTACAGACATATACAGCGGGTAAAATAAGTGTTGAACACGTCACCATTTTTCTAGGTAAATATATCTCTGAAGGTGCGATTGACATGAAATGTTCACCACGTCTGTAACAATCCATGCAATCCATACATACTGTACAAAGAAGTCAAAACAAATGAGTTCAGAAATTAAGTGTAATAAAATGAAATAACAGGGAAAAAAGTACTGAATACATGAAGAAAGGGAGGTGCAAAAAAAAAAAAAAAAAGGCATGGAAAGCCAAGACACCAGCTGAAATCTATCAGTAATTAGAAAGCAATCCTGCCCCTTGTCAGTGCAAATTAATATCTAAGCTGGTTCAGTCTCGACCGATGGCCTATAAAAAGGTGTCTCATTACCAAGATGTCACACAAGAAACATCTCATGATGGGTAAAAGCAAAGAGCTCTATCAAGACCTTCATAACCTTACTGCTGCAAAAACATACTGATGGCATTGGTTACAGAAGGATCTCTAAACTTCTAAATGTTCTAGTGAGCACTGTTGGGGCCATAATCTGGAAGTGGAAAGAACATAATTTCACCATAAACTAGCATACAGTACTGGCAAACTTCATATCACTGAAGGAAGGATGAATGGAAAAATGTACCAGGACATTCTTGATAAAAATCTGCTGCCATCTACCAGGATGATGAAGATGAAATGAGGGAGGACATTTCAGGAAGACAGTGATCCCAAACACAAAGCCAAGGAAACTCTCAATTGGTTTCAAAGAAAGAAAATAAATCTGCTAGAATGGCCCAGCCAATCACCTGACTTGAATCTAATAGAAAATCTATGGAAAGAACTAAAATAACTAAAAATCATAAAAGAAGCCCACAGAACCTTCAAGATATGAAGACTGTTTGTGTGGAAGAATGGGCCAATAATCACACCTGAACAATGCATGTGATTAGTTTCTCTATACAGGAGGCGTCTAGAAGCTGTCATTACCGACAAAGGATTTTGTACCAAGTATTAAATCATTTTCAGTTAGCGTGTTCAATACTTTTTCCTGTGTCATTCTATTTTATTACACAACTTTATTTCTGAACGTATTAGTTTTGTATGTATGGACTGCATGGGTTGTTACCGGCATGTGGTGAAAATTTCATGTCTATAGCACCTTTAGAAAAATACTTATCTAGAAAAATGGTGGCGTGTCCAGTACTAATTTTACCCGCTGTATATGTATACATCCTCTGACATTAATGGTGTTTTTTGGGGTTCTTTATGCATGTTATTCTACATGTTTTGCCGTATAGCTTCTTCAGGAAGTATGCATATAGGACAATATATGGACCATCCACTTTGATGCCAAAATCGCACCAAAGGAGCACCGCTGAAATGGACAAACATGTCCATTAATGTGAACAATAGGAGGATAGCCAAGGATAAAAACACAGTCATAGATATTGTCCTCTAACTTCCACCAGGGGGGTAGTCAGGGTCAGGGCGGTCGACCAGTGAATCACTTATTCAGCTATTCATGGTTCACACAGCCAGTGATTACCCGCGGTGATTGATACTGGATGTGCTTTGTGTGCGAACAGCCATGAGTAGCTGCGGCTGCTGACAACCTGTCAAAGTATATGAAAGAGAGAATGTTGGTCAGGGGGGCTAGATGAGGCCGATCACTATAAAGAGTAAACACATAGGATGTACAACACAGTATAACTTGTATAAGTTTATTACATAATATTAGTAAAATTGTTCCAACAAAGTCAGGATAAAAACATTGAATTGAGCTGAACCATGGTTGTCATATAATTTAGTGAATTTAAAACATAACATGATAAAACCAAAATAGCAAAAATTGCATATGGCGGATGGTAAAATAATCCAAACATTGCACAGCATCCTATAACTCTACGCGTTTCGTGGATTAGTCTCCACTTCCTCAGGTGCAGAAGAATGGAGTATATCAGCTCAATTGTTGGAGGAGGGTCAGTCTGGCAGCCTAACGGGCAGGTGGCACCAAGAAAAACGTCCAGCCCAGGGGCTGAGGTGGCGGAATCTGACCAAACCCCATGAAACGAGATGGGAAGGAAGGTGTAGAATGCATCCATGTCCAGTTGTATCCATAAACATTATGCACGTGTAGTGGCACGAGTGCCTATAGTGGTCTGAATCATTCATGGAGATGGGAAAGTATCTATCGGTAAAAGAGAGGTAGGTGATGCCTGGAGTGCGCCAGCTGCATCTCAAGCCAGAGGAACAGGACGGGACTGCCGCCAATGCCATGTATGTGTTACCTGTCATTAAAGTATACGGGACTCGGTGGCTGCAGCTAACCGTGGCTGTTCGCACAACCAGCCATTACCTGTGGCGATTGCTGCTGGAAATGCCACAAGTAGCTGCAGGCACCGGCAGCCTGTCTAAAGCGCATGGGCTCGTAGCTAGCCGCTCTTGGTTGGCAAAAACAGCTTTAGGAATCAGCAGACTATTTCCTGCTATTCGCACTGGTGCAAACGTAGCCCAATTCACATGCAATGAAGATATGGATTTTTTTTTTTTTTTTTAATAACCAGACCCCCCTGATTAAAGTACGAATACACAAGGCTCGTGTATTTAGACAATATTTGCTTATCCCAGAATTCAGCTTGAAGTCCCTTTGGCGGTGAGCGGAGTACAAGAACTAGAAAGCATAAAACATGATGAATGGCGATGTGTAGATGAGTATTACCCCGAGACAAGCTGAACAGATTTGCCTGATAGCGATCTCCATTCTTATCATACCAGTAACGGGGGAGGACTCCAAGTTTAACCCTCCGCTGTACAAATTGACCAATATTCTGATCCCACCACCCAATGCAGTCCAGTGTACCTGCACAACTCCCAGACACAGACCACATAGGGCGAGAGATATACATCTATGGAAGAAGAGCACCTACTAAATACCTATTATGTTCAAGGTGTGAGAACACACATCACCTGCTGCAGGGAAGATAGAAATGGTTTAAAAGGGAACCTGTCCTGGGAACAACATGCAGGCTGTTACTGCTGAAGGCTTCTTTTAAAAGTGCCGTCTGCCCGACTGTCACTTTAACATACAGACAAAATGCAAATAAGGATTCGGATTTTTCCCGCACTCTCCTTATCTGTGCACTTGCTCCGTGACTCAGGAAGTATTGAAGCCAGGAACAGCCAGGCAAGGAGCATCTTCAGAAAAAAGTTGAGCAATGGAAGGTTTATGTGAAAACTCAAGCCCAGACCTTTTTGGTTTAGACAGAGTGGGAAAAGCGGTGTCAGCTTTTTATTGCCACCAGTGCCTCAGTTAAAGAGCTTTTCATGGTGTCACAAGGACATGAGGGCTTCACTTGTCGTGGTGGACATACCCCCCAAAGCCACAGCCTTGGACTTGTGTAGCACTCTACGCCGAACTCACTTGTTGCTCCATGTGCCAGAATGAACACCTAATGCAGGATCAAGTGCCTAAAGCAAACGTCACAGGTAGGCCTAGCTACTGCAGGCTCTGGGTATGGTTCCAAGGGAACTGATCTGGAATCTGCTAGTGAGCCATAAGGAAACAGGCAGTCAGATTGTGATAAAAGTGTCAGTTGAGAGAGGAAAATGGGTGAAAACCAAAAAAATTCTATTTCAAGTGGAGTTCTTAAAGTGGTTGTAAAACCTTACATATACCCAGTGAAGTGACTGGCCACAGAGATGAAACAAATCTCGCTACATAAGTTGTACCTGTTTACCTGTGGTCTTGTCTTGTCCATTCAAAGTGCTAAATTTTAAAGCTTGTCTAAGACTTCAGAAAAAAGGGGGCAGAGAGCTGAAGTTACACTCTGTAGAGCTCAGCGAGGAGAGCTGGTTGGAGGGAAGGGACACCCCCCCCTTCACACAGGGACAGAGCTGGGGCTAGCTGGAGATCCCTCCCCATACCTTTTTTTTCCTTGGTGTCAGGAAAACTTGTAAGAAGTGATAGCAGAGGAATGACACTTAGTGCTCTTAATTGAGACAAGTACACACTATAGAGGGATATGCTTTGTTCATATTTCATGTCTGAGGTTTACAACCACTTTAACCACTTGCCGCCCGCCCACCGTCAAATGATGGAGGAGAAGTGCAGCTCTCGTTCTGGGGCGATCTCATAGGACGAACCCCCATTACCAGAACAGGCGCGCAGCGTGGCGATCGCGGACGCACGGTGTTCCTAGGACCCCGATTTCTGTAAAGACGCAGCTCTTTAACCATGCGATCGGCTGTGTCCAATCACAGCCGGTCCCATGTAAATGTGAAAGTGTCGGTAATCGGTTCTTCTCGCCTCACACTGACAGTGTGTGTGGCGAGGGGAGTTGATCAGTGGCATCTCCTCGCAGGGGACACCAGGACAGGTAATCAGGACACAGATTACAGTAAAGCCCCAGCAGTGCAGATCAGTGCCACCAATCAGTGCCCGTCAGCGACAACAATCTGTGCCCACCAGTGCCACCCATCAGTGCCCATAAGTGTGGCATGTTAGTGCCTCCTCATCAGTGCCGCCTCATCGGTGCACATCAGTGAAAGAGAAAAATTACTACTTTTTTGTTAAAAAACTTTAAAAAAAACAGCAGTGATTAAATACCACCAAAAGCAAGCTCCATTTGTGTGAAGAAAATGATTAAAAATTAATTTGGATACAGTATTGCATGACCGCACAATTGTCATTGGAAGTGTAACAGCTCTGAAAAATGGCAGGAAGGGGGTGAAAGTGCCCGGTATTGAATTGGTTAAGAACACTAGCAAAAAACTGGAGCCTCATGGAGTGGGTGGGGTTATATGAATACCCTGGGGGGGGGGGGGGGACACTTTGAGCGTCAGAGGAAATAACTCGTCTGGAATGATGCGCAAAAGTGCAGTTCTATGATCCACTGATAGACGGATAAGAAACAGACCATTAACTGTCTGAAAAATAGATTAGGGCACCAAATATTGTGAATTAAAGTACCAGTAATGCCCATACACCTAGGACAGTTAGGATATGTTACCCACCTCCATGAATACAATTTTAGTGGGGTATGATAGGTCCAGGGAATTATAAACAATTGTGTTGAGGAGGAAATAGAGAAACTATAGGAAAAGCTTATAGGCCTCAGTCCACCGCTCATCATCAATGTGTCATGGTCAGGGGTCATATTGTAGATATTTGCTAGCACATCACAGCTCTTCAGGTTGACAAAGGGGTCCTGCATGACTTGGAAAAAAAAAAAGTTTAGACTGAAGATCCGTGGTGTGTTGGCAAATATCTACACTAGGTCATGTATGATCCAATTTCAAGCTGGTAGTCGCTGCAGCACCCAATATCCAAGAGCCTTTTCCAGGAACGTGTGCAATGGTAATTTTGGCAGTCATGCTCAAACACCAGTAGCTATGGCAGTAGAGAGGCTCCCATCAACTAGCAGGATAGGTATACAAGCAGGTCACCCTTGCAGATAACGGGGGCTCTCCTGAGGACTAACTGGCATTTGCCAAAACTCCTGATGGTGAGGATGGGTTTTGCTACATGTTAGTACCTGTTAGTACCAGGTCGTGGTCCTCAGGAACAGCTCCCCTGAAGGTAAGTAAGCTGGGGCCCAGTAGCAGATTTAACAGGTAGGAATCAAGCAGAAGCATAGTCAGTAAACAAGCCAAAAGGTCAGTAACAAATGGTTGCAGGTTGGGATTAAGTGGAAAGCATAGTCAAGGAACAAGCCAAAGGTCAGTAACAAGTGGTAGCGAAGATACGGATGGCAGTAGGAGTGAGAAGAGTGAGATATTGACTGGAGAGCACACAGCGCGAGTCGCGCTGCGTGTCCTTACTGGTCCTTGCTGTCTTCTGGGACCTGTGTGTCTCCCAGAAGACAGCGGGGGGGGGGGGGGGGTGTGTTTGGGGAGTTGCTGGACATGGCGTAGATTACCATGGAGCCTGCGGTGATCTATGCCCGGAAGTGGGAGCAAATACCTGGATTATACAGGTATATGCTCCCCCCTCCCCCCTGAAAGGTGCCAAATGTGACACCGGGGGGGGGGGGGGGGGGGGGGGAGGAATCCGAAAAGCAAAAGTTCAATTTTTGGGTGGAACGCCGCTTTAATGGGAGGCCAAGGTTCACCAGAAACAAAGTTCAAGGCAAGACTATCCAAGGAATTGTCCAGAAAGCTATCCAGCATCTCAGGTGGCTCAGCAAGAAGTGATAATGCCAGAAACAGCAGAGGCTGCAGGTTCAGATGGGGTTGATTTAAAAAAAACTGGAGTACAAAACCTGGTGCAGTTGTGCATGGTAGCCAATCAGCTTCTAACTTCAGCTTGTTCAGTTAAGCTTTGACAAAAAAAACCAAAAAAAAAACCCAAGTACAAAAAAAAAAAAACACAAACCTGGAAGTTGCACCACATTTTAAACTCTCCAGTTTTAGTACATCAACCCCATGGTGTTCTAGATTTTGTCTCCATCCCTTGCCACAACACAGTTGAATCATAGAACAGGATGTTATCATTAGGGCAGAGTAAAGATAACCTGTCAATCCTTTTTGGACAGGTTTGCAGAGGCCACCATGGATGCATAAAGAATTACACATTAAAGGGGCAGTATGAGATTGCATCTACAAGGCATGTCAGAGTTGCAGGTACTGGAACAAAGTGTTTAGACAAGTGATATTCCTTCAACAAGGTTTGTAAAGGTAGAAGAACATTATTATGATATAGTTGGTGGATGAAAGATATGTCATTTTAATTAGATTTTTCCCTCATACAAATACCATTATATATACAGTTTAAATAAACCCCAATGACTCGACCTTGTAGGATTCATTCAACCTTGAACAAATAATTGCAGAGTTGCAGAAGGTGTACAGTAAGGGCAACTCAGAAAGAGATGTGCGGTGGTGACCCTGACCCCAGGAATACGGAGTCACGCTACACCTCAAGCACCGCACTTCATAAGTTTCAGCAGCTGCCACTCAAATATTCAGCATTGACAGCTACACTGCAAAAGGTGAGCCAGGCTTTTGGAATACAAGTCCAAACTCTTTCTACCAATCCTTCAAACTGCGAGACTCGAAGCATCAAACACATACATAGTGTGAGCCTTTCCACACTTCTACATGGAATCACAACACAGAATTGAACGTCAATGATTCACCTGCGCAATCCATCAGCAGCAAAAATGTCAGTTGTTTATAGGACACTCTAACAAGTACCTTACCGCCCAGGCCTTGCGGTTAGTCATCACCTCATATAGACGACCACAAATTAAAGCCGACATTAGCTTGGAGATTTTTAAAATAACTGCATGTTGTATCCTCTTATCGCCGTTGTCATCGGAAGCGATTTCAACAAGCGATGTAGTGATGATTAATGCTGGTCTTTTAGTAATCTGTCATATATACAATGATGGAAGGGGGGACACAAGTCTGAAGTGTGACCCTTGCTGTAAATTTTTCAATAGAAAATAAAACTAAGGGCCATTTTGCTTTTGGCAGTGCATTAAAAAGTGTGTTATGTTGTGTGTTAAACGCAGTTGCGTTAAGGCAACCCATTAAAACGAATGGGCTGAATATCAAAATGTCTAGAAAAGTGGACCCTATGGTGTGTGGCAGTGCACTGGAGTGCCATTCAAAATCAAAAGCACAAATAACTACTACACAAAGATGTAAATCAGTAAGTATGGTTGCTGACTTTTCTACTGGGAATGTCAATTCCTTGTATACACTCTGTTTACAGAAAACGTCAAAGTGACCGGTCATAAGGAACACAAGGGCTACCATTTCTGATAACCTAACTAGATGCCTATTGCCTGGTTGCCATGATCTGCCTACAAGCTTAGAATCACTGACCCAGACCAAGTACGGAGAACAAAATTTATGACCTTATTCCAACTTTCTTGATTTGCCTGGTTGTTCTTGGTCAGCTTCTTAAAGCATAGACAGCAGACAGCCTGGCAAGTGAAGGAGGTCAGCTATGGTGGCTTCCATATTTCTCCTATGACAGGCTCTCTTTCAAAACTCATGCCAGGATTTATTGCTGTCTTGGTTCCCATTTTGGAGGAGATTTCCCCTTTACTTTCTAAGATTGATGCAATTCATGGGGACATCGCCACTGCACAGACATCTAACCCACTTAACATACCCTGCACAAGTCTACTCTCACTCTCCTATTTGACCTTGCTACTACTGAAAAGGTCTCTAAAAGTATTCTCAGAAGCCCACCTTACCACCTGTCCCCTGGATCCTGTTCCCTCACATCCACTATGGTCACCCTCTTTTTCTATCCTATGCTTCCTCACTCACTTATTCAATCTCTCCCTCTGCCCCCTCTAAAATATGCCCTGAAAACCCCCAGATGCATTAAGGTGAAAAAACATGAGGGTTTACAACCCCTTTAAGATAGAAATGGAAATGGAGAGCAGAAAGTATTATGGGATACTGGTATTCCCAATCGGATATATAGAATGTTATCAGAGATAGAGATGGTAGAGATAGAGATGGTAGAGATAGAGATGGTAGAGATGATAGAGATGATAGAGATAGAGATGATAGATATAGAGATGATAGATATAGAGATGATAGATGATAGAGATGATAGATGATAGAGATGATAGATGATAGAGATGATAGATGATAGAGATGATAGATGATAGAGATGATAGAGCTAGAGATGATAGAGCTAGAGATGATAGAGCTAGAGATGATAGAGCTAGAGATGATAGAGCTAGAGATGATAGAGCTAGAGATGATAGAGCTAGAGATGATAGAGCTAGAGATGATAGAGATAGAGATAGAGATGATAAAGATAGAGATGATAGAGATATATTTATGTGTGTATATATAAGTGTTTTAAAATTAATAAAAAAAGATTGAAAACACTTCCTCTTTCTGTAAGGGTACCTCAAAGTTCTGTCCTCGGACCCTCCTCCCTTGGTCTGTTAACCACTTCAATACAGGGCATTTTCACCCCCTTCCTGCCCAGGCCAATTTTCAGCCCTGTCGCATTTTGAATGACAATTGTGCGGTCATTAAACACTGTACCCAAATGAAATTTTTATTTTTTTCCACCCCACAAATAGATTTCTTTTGGTGATATTTGAATACCTGCCACTGGCAGGGAAGGCGATCAAGGGGTTAAATGTGTTACCTAGGGAGCGATTCTAACTGTAGGGGGAGGGGACTCACAAGGAGAGGAGACCGATCGGTGTTTCTCTGTACTGGGAACACACGATCGGTCTCCTCTCCCCTGACAGGACGTGGATCTGTGTGTTTACACACACAGATCCACGGTCCTGCTCTGTTATCGGGCAATCACAGGTGCCCGGTGGACATCTCGGCCACCAGGCACAAGCACCGGCTCCTGAGTGACGCGGTGAGCGCATGCGTGACCCTTAGACGGCTGGGAAGCCCAGGACGTCATATGACGCCCGCCCAGGAAGGAAGATCCCTCCTGCGGACGTCATTTGACTATGGGGGATGTCAAGTGGTTAATAAACTCCCATGGCTTCCAGTAGCACCTCTATGATGACGACACACAAATCTATCTCTCTACTCCACACCTTACTACTTCAATCTTCACTCGCATCACTAACTTACTAACCGACATATCAGTATGGATGTCACACCACTTCCTCAAACTCAATCTCTCTAAAAACTGAGCTCAATATTTTTCCTCCAGACTGTGCCCCCCACCCCCGACTTCTCCATCAAGATCAATAATACAACCATCAGTCCCTCCCCTCATGCACAGGTACTAGGTGTAATCCTAGACTCTGTACTTTCAGGCCCAAATCCAATCACTGTCCAAATCGTGCAGACTTCACCTCCGAAACATCTCCAAAATACACCCTTTTCTAACCGTTGACAGCACTAAGCAATTTATTCACTCTCTTGTTATCTCTCGCTTGACTATTGTAACTCCCTCCTCATTGGCCTACTTATCCGCAAGCTATCCCCTCTTCAGTCTATCATGAAATGCTGCTGCCAGAGTCATCCACCTTTCCAACCGTTCAGTGTCTGCCGCTCCTCTCTGCCAATCCCTCCACTGGCTTCCCATTGCCCAAAGAAAAAAATTCAAAACACGAACAATAACATACAAAGCCATTTACAATTCTGCCCCAAGCTACATGACCAATCTTATCTCCAAATATCACCCAAACCATCCTCTCCGCTCCTCCCAAGACCTTCTGCTCTCTAGCTCCCTTGTCTCCTCCTCCCATGCTCGTCTCCAGGACTTCTCCAGAGCCTCTCCCATCCTCTGGAATGAACTACCCCAATCTGTCTGTCTGTCTGTCTGTCTCCTACTTTGTCCATTTTAGGCGATCCCTGAAAACTCATCTCTTCAGGGAGGCCTATCCTGCCTCCAGCTAACAACCAAATCTTCTACCCCCCTCATCAGTTCATCCCTCACAGTCCCTACCTTTTGTTTCACCAGCCCCTCCCTCCTAGATTATAAGCTCGCAGGAGCAGGACCCCTCTAGCCCCCTTGTATTTTTAATTGTACTTTTGATGTATTGTTGTCATTTATGTTGTAAAGCGCTGCGCGATCTGTTGGTGCTATTTAAATCCTGTATAATAATAATAATAATAATAATAATAATAATAATAATACATTGCTTGCGCTGAGCGACTCTCTGTTCTGGGTATGAGACAGGAAGTCTCGGCTCACACCTGGAACACATTGCGGTATGCTGCCGCTGCTACACACAGTTTATACCGCACATCCAGAGGCCTTACAGGTAAGTAAGGGACATAATTAGTTTCGGCCAGCTTGGCCGAAACAAACTATGTAAAGTATGGGGAAAGATGGAGTTTTTCTTTAACTCAGCCTCGACCTCCATAGATCCATACTTTCCTTAATCCAACGTCCATGGTTACACTGTAAATCCAGTGCCACAAGTCCTCATTGCAAAAAAAAAAAAAAAAAAAAAAAAAAAAAAAAAAAAAAAGGGGAAAGCAACCGTGGCCGTTAGAAACATAGAAAAGTGACGGCAGAAAAATACACCAAGCAGTCCGTCAAGTCTGTCCATTTTCTTTATTTATAGTATAGATCTATGTTTGTCCCAAGCATGTTTGAAGCCATTTACCGTTGACTGTCTCACTACCTCTGCTGAAAATGTATTCCAAGCATCAACTACCCTTTCAGTAAAATAATACTTTCTAAGATTAGTTTTGAACTCCTCCAGTTATTTTGAAGTCATGTCCCCGTGTTCTTGATTTTGGATCACATTGGCCATTGGATAAAAGTTAAGTATGCATCTATGGAGCATCTAATGAATGATTAGATTAGAGGAAGGGAGCAAAAAGGGTAAGTCCACTTTGTTTTAAGGTGCACTAACCCTTTAAAGTGGTTCTAAAGGCTTAAATTATTTTTTACCTTCATAGAATTCACGCATGAAGGTAAAAAAACGCCCCTTCCCCAATCCTTACCCGAGCCCCCTCTGATCCAGCTGTGTTCACGAGAGCCTCAGCTGTCCAGGACTCTCCCTCCTCATTGGCTGAGACAGCAGGGGGAGCCCATTTACTGCCCCTGCTGTTAATCACAGCCAGTGGGCAATGAGAAGAGAGCAAGAGGAGGGCCGAGCCGTGGCTCTATGTGTCTTATGGACAGGTGCTAGAGGGGGAGGAGCCAGGAGTGCCAGTGGGGGACCCGAAAAGAAGAGGATCAGAGCTGCTCTGTGCAGAACCAATGCACAGAGCAGGTAAGTAGAACATGTTTGTTATTAAAAAAAAAAAAATAATAAAAAATAATACCACTTTAAATAAAAGAAGACCCGTATGTGGTTGAGTCAATTGTCAAAATTTCCTAAAAGGGTTCATCTTTTCACAACAAATGAAAAGTTGAACTGACTCCAAATATCCTGGCCACCCCCTCAAATGCTGCTATACATAGCAGCCATGATGCCCCATGCTGCCAGTCGAACAGTCCATACAGCTTAATAACAAAATAATAAAAAAACTGCGCTATTCAACATGGAACACTACAGCAGCAACTCTCCTGTGAGACACAGTACCAAAAATAATTTAATATAAAAGTTGCGCTAAACTAAAGATAAAAGGAAAATAAAAAAGAAGAGAAAAAAAAAATGTCAAAATAGTGAAAAAGTTTTTCAGACGATGAGTTAAAAAGGATGGGGTAAAATACCAATGCCGCGTACACACGAGCGGACTTTACGGCAGACTTTGCCTGGGGGACGGGATTTCGTCGGACAATTCGATCGTCTGTGGGCTCCAGCGGACTTTGTTTTCTCAAAAGTTGGACGGACTAATGCCGCGTACACACGAGCGGAATTTGACGGACTTTCTGAATGAACGGACTTGCCTACACACATTCAACCAAAGTCCGTCAAATTCGTACGTGATGACATACGACCGGACTAAAACAAGGAAGTTCATAGCCAGTAGCCAATAGCTGCCCTAGCGTGGCTTTTTGTCCGTCGAACTAGCATACAGACGAGCGGACTTTTCGACCGGACTCGAGTCTGTCGGATAGATTTGAAACAAGTCCGTCCAACTTTTGAGAAAACAAAGTCCGCTGGAGCCCACACACGATCGAATTGTCCGACGAAATTCCGTCCGCCGAGTAAAGTCTGCCGTAAAGTCCGCTCGTGTGTACGCGGCATTAGATTTGAAACATTTTTCAAATCTATCCGACGGACTCGAGTCCGGTCGAAAAGTCCGCTCGTCTGTATGCTAGTTCGACGGACAAAAAGCCACGCTAGGGCAGCTATTGGCTACTGGCTATGAACTTCCTTATTTTAGTCCGGTCGTACGTCATCACATACGAATTAGACGGACTTTGGTTGATTGTGTGTAGGCAAGTCCGTTCAGTCGAAAAGGCCGTCGAAAAGGCCGTCGAAAAGGCCGCCGGGCAAAGTCTGCCGTAAAGTCCGCTCGTGTGTATGCGGCATAAGTCTTGAGGAAAATCTGCTGCCCTCTGCCAGAACGTTGTCAATGGGAAGAAGGTTTACCTTCCAACATGAAAATGACCCAAAGCACACAGCAAAAATGACCACATAGTGCTTGAAGGAGAAAAAAAGGTGAATGTCCTTGCATGGCCTAATCAGAGCCCAGACTTAAACCCCATTGAAAATCTGTGGAATGACTTGAAGACTGCAGTCCACAAACAGTCACCATCAAATTTAACTGAAATTGAGCAGTTCTGAAAAACACAGAGTGGGCAAATATTGCAAAGTCTAGATGTCCAAAGTTAGTAGAGACAACTCCCAACAGACTAAATGCTGTAATTAAAGCAAAAGGTGGTCCAATAGAATACTGACACAAGGGGGTGATCCCTTTTGCAACTCAGTGATTCTGTTTTTGATTTTTGTTCCCCTGACATGTTGGTGTTATATCTCTCACTTGGATGTTATAAGTTGCACTGAGTAAATACAGCTGGATAAAACAAAAACTGTGTCTGTCCTGATTTCAGGCTGCAAAGCAACAAAATGTGATTATTTTAAAAGGGGGGGAGGGGGTAATTCTTTTCTATACCCATTGTATATTGCTTCAAGACAACAGGGTGCAAGCTGCAACTCACATGAACAAGTTCAGGTCTGGATGGCCCCATTATTTTACTACTTCAAGTTCAGACCAATCAAGTCAATGAGCAGAGCACACACAATTCTACCTATATCTAGATTTAAAGCTCTGTCCATGGAAAACCGGTTTGCTGCCTCCTTCAAACTGATTTGTAATGCAGCTATGTAACTGCGGGGCATGTGGCGCCTGTCCAGGAAGGATGATGAGGTTCTGCCATTATCCAGCAGGCCAGGTGGAAGCTCCTGGCTCACAGAGGCATTAATAACATCTCCTGTATGTTCTTACATGTTTCAGACGTAACTGTAAAATCTTCTGTTTGAAAAAAATGTAAAGATCCCCGACATTCCAGAGTAAAATGCCGATTAGTAACTGTTACCTGCAGTGATTGTGAGGAGGAACCAGCCTCAGCACACAGCGAGGCTCCTGTGTAACCGGATGGGACTTGGTGTAGGACACGTCTATCAGAGGTGCTGGACAAATGACGGGAGACGGGCACACAATGCACCTAATAAACACAGCTGCCACCTTTATCTATGGCTGTCACAGCTTTATAATGGGGATTTCCAGAGAAACTGGGATGGTATGTGCGAGGACCAGTGTGTGTATAGTGATGTGGAGGAGCCCTCCCAGGGACCGTGATCACATAGGGCTTATTGGAATGTTACTATGGGGTGGACAAAAAAAAAAAAAAAACCCAGAAACATCAAGATGGTGCAGTGTGGGACAATTGGGGCTCCAGCACATGGGCACCGAAAATGACACTTTTTTTTAGGCGTTCTGGCATTTTTCTGATCTTATTGGTTTTCATTTGACCATGTTTAGATAAAAAAAAAATCTGCATTATTGGTCAGCATTTTACATAAGTATATCTACATCCCACCTCCCCCTAGATTTAAAGAGTAACTCCCGTTTCGTGGGAAAAAAAATTGCAAAAAAAAAAAAAAAAAATTTTTTACAAATACAATTGCTACACAAGTCATATTGTAATCAAATGTTATTAAAAATTACCTTTTCGTTTCAAAAAAAGGAGTGGCTCAAGAAGAAGCACATTAAGATCTTAGAGTGGCCTAGCCAGTCTCCAGACCTTCATCCCATAGAAAATATGTGGAGGGAGCTGAAGGTTCGAGTTACCAAAAATCAGCCTCGAAACCTTAATAACTTGGAGAGGATCTGCAAAGAGGAGTGGGACAAAATCCCTCCTGAGATGTGTGCAAACCTGGTGGCCAACTACAAGAAACGTCTGACCTCTGTGATTGCCAACAAGGGTTTTGCCATAGGTCATGTTTTGCGAAGGGGTCAAATACTTATTTCACCCATTAAAAATGCAAATCAATTTATAACTTTTTTGAAATGCGTTTTTCTGGATATTTTTGTTGCTATTCTGTCTCTCACTGTTAAAATAAACCGACCATTAAAATTACACACACAGTTGTGCTCATAAGTTTACATACCCTGGCAGAATTTTATGATTTCTTGGCCATTTTTCAGAGATGCAGCCCCTTCTTCACTATGCTCCAGCGATGTAAGCTCCCGAGGTCATCAAGATCATTGCAGGGCCCATAGTCCTGCACTAGACGTGAGGATGCCGAGGCACAGCCTACTGTTGAAGCACAGGGGAGTGCCGCTTGTCAGGGAATAAAAGCTCTTCTCCTCTCCTCTAGACCAGGAGTCTCCAAACTACAGCCCTCCAGCTGTTGAGGAACTGCAAGTCCCATAATGCATCGCAAGACTCAGAGAGCCACAAGCATGACTCCCAGAGGCAGAGCCATGCTGGGACTTGTAGTTCCTCAACTGCTGGAGGGCAATAGTTTGGAGACCCCTGCTCTAGACAAAACAAGGTAACTCTTGCAGTACAGGTGCAACCCCACTGCAAAGGATCATTTTAAAAAGTTTCCCCAGAGTTGGGCTTTAAATAAATGCATATCTAGTCATCCTTCCGTGAAGGTCATTGTGCAGTCACTTCCTGCTATAGGGTGACAACACTTTCTCCTGGTCTACAAATTGTTCTCTTGTGTTGTCACCATATCACATGATCTCCCAATAGAGACTACAAGTGTCTGCCCCAACAATCATTGTGCAGGTATGGCCACTGTTGTCACCTTCAGGAAACCTGCTCTGAGAAGTGCCATTCAGCCATCACTGGAGTGCATGTAGACAGGAAGTGGCTGCAAACGAGGCTGCAGGTGTTCAGCAATACCGAAAAGCAAAAAAGAATAAAAAAAAAAAAAAAAAAGTGACAGCAAGTTTTTTTATTTGCAGAAAATAGCAATTGCTTATAATAAACAGTGTTGTAGCTTACTAAATATTATTCAGTTATGGTTTACATCAACATTTGAGTGTAGACTATGTAATTCATCAGTATGGCCCCCAGTCCCATAGCAGATGTACTGGGTGAGAATGTAACTACTAGAAGAAAAATTCCATGATTCCTGAGACAGCAGTGCCTTCTGCTGGTAAAATATGGTACTACAAAAATCACTCTGGATCCGATCACACTGTTCTGCACATTGTCTTGAACCTCAAATGTGCGGAGAGTGCTTTACAATCGTATTTAGTGGTACGAATTATACCATCACATCTTGAATGGTGCAAAACGTAGTTGCGGTTTAGCTACGGCTTCCCACGTGTGCTTCAACGGAAATAAATGGTAGTGTATGTTACTTGCAAGAAGAGGCTGCTATACATAGGGGAAAAAAATGGGGGGGAAAGAAGTTGCCTTTCCCAGAAAATACAAAACAGGTTCACATATTAAAAAAAAAGAAAAAAAAAAAAAAAAAAAAGGTATAATTAATATATATATATATATATATATATATATATATATATATATATATATATATATATATATATATATATATATATATATAAAAAACTAAACAAAAAACAAAACAAAAAACAAAACACAACCCCACGGTGCTTAACCACTTAAGGACCGCTCACCGCATATATACTGCGGCAGGGCGGCCCTATTGCTCGAAACGACGTACCTGTATGTCGTTTCGTGCACAAGACACTGTGGGCGCGCACTGCACATCGGGGGAGCCAATGCTCAGGTCCGGCTATCGCTTCTTTAGAGAGGCATGTAAACAAAGCAGATCCCCATTCTGACAGGAGACTACAGTGAGATTGTCCATTCCTAGTGATTAGGAACAGCGATCTCTCTCTACTCCCAGTCAGTCCCCTCCCCCCACAGTTAGAAAAACCTCCCTAGGGAACACTTAACTCCTTGATCGCCCCCTAGTGTTAACCCCTTCCCTGCCAGTGTCATTTATACAGTAATCAGTGGCTATTTTTAGCTCTGATCACTGCAATAATGTCACTGGTCCCATCTGTCTGCCACAATGTCGCAGTGCTGCTAAAATTCGCTGATCACCGCCATTACTAGTTAAAAAAAAATAAATAAATAAAATAAATAATTGTAGATGCTATAACTTTTGTACAAACCAATCAATATATGCTTAATGCGATTTTTTTTTTTTACCAAAAATATGTAGAAGAATACATATTGGCCTAACCTGATGAAGAAAGCTCTATTTGTGGGGGGAAAAAAAAAGGACATCAATTTTGTTTGGGTACAGCGCCGCACAACCGCGCAATTGTCAGTTAAAGTAACGCAGTGCCGTATCACAAAAAATTACCTTGTCAGTGATGGGGTAAAACCTTCCGGTCCTTAAGTGGTTAAAATACACAAAAGGCCTTCACAGTCATCGGCCTGTACAATCTCAGTATACACAGCAAGCAGTTTTACAGCATTTTTAGAACTTTCAACAATCTTTAGGCATCCTGCTTGACGCCTGTAAAGTACCCCTCATCTCGAAATCCTGTAAGGTTAAACACAGATCTTAATGAGGGGGAATTAGCAAAGAGTGGCACAAGCTAGGTCTATATCCCTCTTCTAACCAAAGAAAACGGAGCAGATTCTGAGCCATATTTCAAGAGGGGTGCAAGCCCCTTTGTTAATGAAGAATGACCTACTGACTTTTCTATGCTGTGTCTGTGACAGACACAGTCGCAGAGCTGAAGCTGAATGCTTCAGATTCCTTTACCCGCCCTGTTCTCCCTCCACCTCCATTCAGCTGAGTGCTGAAGGAAGGACAAAAGCTGCCACCTCTGCTCGTGTAATGTGATCACTACACGGGCAGAGAGGGGAATGTGAGCTGTCTACTGACAATTCCCATCCTGTACACCAGGTTGGACCTGGTTGGGATCTGTGGCAGTTTTCTATATTGAACAATGCTGCTGTCACTTTGTTTTTTAGGTGCAGACTCTGCGCCAGTTTCTATTTCACTCTGAATAAGAAACTTGATCAGGTGGTGCAGACAGACCTACAACAGGTCTACCAGCTTGGCTAATGCGGCAAATAACTTGTGGCAGTTTCCTGCATCATTATAATGATGCTGGTAACTTACATTCGTTCACCAGAATGAGTCAAACCTATAGCTCTGAAATCAGCATAGACAGGGAGACCCTCACCTTGCCAACAGTCAAAATATATAACAAAAAAGGGAGATACTAACACAGTTTCCCAAACAACGGACTTTGTGGACACAGCAATAGGTGGTTTCTATAAAAAGATTAACACATTTTATTTGCTATACATTAAAATACAAAAAACATGAAAAACACCCTCCATACAGGAAGCCAACAGATACCCAATCACATTGTATGGAGGAAATAAGCCGCAATATATCATGGAGTGCATAAAGGTCCAACAGTGAAATCAAAGGTCAATGTGGATCACAGGAACAAAGGCAAAGTGTTACTCTATACTAAAACGTCAACGCGTTTCGCAAGCTATACTTGCTTCTTCAGGACTGATTGGTTGGGTGCTGATAGACTTTGAATGCATTGAATGCAGAGAAGAGGACAGTATATGATCAGGGGATGGATATAGGAGACACCACAAAGAAGGGAAGACGCAGGAGAGCGGAACTCCCCCAAGAGAAGGAGGGGGAAGACCCCACCACTAACACCAAACAGGAGCCAGCCAATTGTGATATACGTAGAGCAGGTAAGGCGTGTCAAAGTATGGGATCACATGGTAGCAGCAGGTATCACCAAGAATGCAGGTGTACCAGGGGATATGCTTGTTATTTTCTGTATATATTCAAATACCCCCAAGAGACTCCCAGTAACTAAGATATAGAGTAATTCACATCAGAGGTAGAGTTCGCACAAAATAGGCTAACCATGTCACTTTAAGGTGAGATAGGCCTGCAGACGATACCCTCGCTGGCTCCAAAACTCACACTCTCTGCTGCTAGGGGAGCTCTATCTGTGAGTCAAAGGGGGGGGGGGGGGGGATGTGGTGGACCTCTGCAGGGGGACCACGGCTTCCATACAGAGATCAAGGGTCCTTCTCTACAACATGCTGGCAGGGGACAGGTTTTTCTACTCAAGCTTTGACTGCTTTCTAAAGGACACAAAACTGGAGAGTGCAAAATCTGGTGCAACTCTGCATGGAAATCAATCAGCTTGCAGGTTATTTTGTCAAAGCTTAACCACTTTCTTACTGGGCGCTTATAGCTTTAGTGCTGTTGCATTTTGAACAACAACTGCGTGGTCATGCAAAAGTGTACCCAAATTAAAGTTCTATTATTTTTTTTTTTTTTTTTTTTTTTTTTTTTTTTTTAGACAGACAGAGCTTTCTTTTGGTGGTATTTAATCACCACTGGGCTTTTTTTTTTTTCCTTTTTTTGCTAAACAATTTAGAAAAAAAAAAAACCTTTTTCTTAGTTTCTGTTATAAAATTTAGCAAATAAGTAATGTTTCCTCCTTCACTGATGAAGCTGCACCGATTGGCAGCATTGATGGCACTGATGGGGCTGCACTGATCATCGGGAACTGATTATCTGTGTGCGTGTCACCTGTCAGGATTGACGGTTACAGGCTCTCCTCCCTGATTGGACACAGCTGATCATGTGGTAAAGGGTCACTTTGGTTGGCCCTTTATCACGATCACAGAGCACCCTGGATGTAGTTAGAAAATCAAACCCATATCATTTTTTTCCTTAATATACCTGCATTGGAAAAGCTGAAAAACTGAAAGCGCAGCTGGGATTTACGTAAGGATTGCATTTTAATAAATGGTGGTAATTCTATATAATTAATACAAGCCATGCAGATCCAGTTCTCTCTTTTTTGATTTGAAGAGCCACGCATTATCAGTGGATAGATCACCGTACTCAATAAAACAATTCTCATTTTATTGTATTTTGGTACATGCTTTTTGTATTTGGGATAACTGTGTTTTCTAAGGGCTGGTTCACATTAGTGGTGTGCACTACAAGGAACAGCCAGGATGCTGTTCACAGTACACAGAGTTCTGTGTGTTTGGAAACTCTGTGTGTGATTGGCTACAGCCGATCAGCTGACTTCAGCCAAAATCATTGGCTGAAATCAGCTGCCGAACTCATATTGTGTCCAAACGCAGCACTGGTTGGCAGAAGCGTGCACATGCACGCCCCAAACCCACAAGCAAGCCGGCGATGAACCAGTATGTTGTCTGTCCTGCCTGTAATGCTCACCCACAGAAAATCTGCCTTGGGTGGGCAGCAAGCAGGTAAAGCAAAAAGTGTTCAAAGTCTTACAGTTGGCTTTCTTTAGAAAGCAGCCACATCTTGGGTAGAAAAGCCTGACCCCTGCCAACAGCTGCAGAGCAGGACACTTGCTCTCCGTAAGAAAGCAGTGGTCTCTCTGCAGAGCTCAAACATATCCCCTGTGGAATCAAAGCAACAGCTCTCTAATCAGCTTGAAGCCCCAGCTTTGATGCATGCAGGGATATAGGTTCGGCTTCAATAATGTAAATTCATTGCAAAAAAAAAAAACGTAATTGTATTTTATTGGGATTTTATGTGATAGACCAACTCAAAGTGGCACTTAATTGTGAAGTGGAAGGAAAATGATAAATGGTTTTCAACATTTTTTACAAATAAATATGTGAAAAGTGTGGTGTACATTTGTATTCAGCCCCCCTGAGTCAATACTTTGTAGAACCGCCTTTCACTGCAATTACAGCTGCAAGTCTTTTTGGGGATGTCTCTACCAGCTTTATACATCTAGAGAGTGACATTTTTGTCCATTCTTCTTTGCAAAATAGCTCAAGTTCTGTCACACTGGATGGAGAGTGTCTGCGAACATCAATTTTCAAGCCTTGCCACAGATTCTCAATTGGATTTAGGTCTGGACTTTGACTGGGCCATTCTAACATATGAATATGCTTTTATCTAAACCATTCCATTGTAGCTCTGGCTGTATGTTTAGGGTCGTTGTCCTGCTGGAAGGTGAACCTCCACCCCAGTCTCAAGTCTTTTGCAGACTCTAACAGGCTTTATTCTAAGATTGTCCTGTATTTGACTCCATCCATCTTCCCATCAACTCTGACCAGCTTCCCTGTCCCTGCTGAAGAAAAGCATCTCCACAGCATGCTGCTGCCACCACCATGTTTCACGGTTGGATGGAGTGTTCAGGGTGATGTGCAGTGTTCGTTTTCCGCCACACATAGCATTTTGCTTTTAGGCTAAAATGTTCAATTTTGGTCTCATCTGACCAGAGCATCTTCTTCCACATGTTTGCTGTGTCCCCCACATGGCTTCTGCAAACAGCAAACGCAACATCTTATGGCTTTCTTTCAACAATGGCTTTCTTCTTTCCACTCTTCCATAAAGACCAGATTTGTGGAGAGCACGACTAATAGTTGTCCTGTGGACAGATTCTCCCACCTAAGCTGTGGATCTCTGCAGCTCCTCCAGAGTTACCATGGGACTCTTGGCTGCTTCTCTGATGAATGCTCTCCTTGCCCAGCCGGTCAGTTTAGGTGGACGGCCATGTCATGGTAGGTTTGCAGTTGTGCCATACTCTTTCCATTTTTAGATGATGGATTGAACAGTGCTCCGTGAGATGTTCAAAGCTTGGGATATCTTTTTATAACCTAACCCTGCTTTAAGCTTCTCCACAACTTGGATGCGGGACCTGTGGCGGGCGGAAGTGCAGGAGCTGGACAGTGAAGACTGGGAGAACATACGGAACTTCAAGCACTAGTTGCAACTAGGGACAAGTTAATACAATTCAAAATCCTGCACAGAGTATAGTATATGCCCCGACGCCTTCATCGTATATACCCAACCTCATTGGCTGCTTGCTGGAGATGCTCTAGTATCCCTGCTGGCTTCCTACATATATTCTGGGCTTTCCCACAGGTTCAAGAATATTGGAGGGAGGTAACTCAATTGATCCATGGATTGACTACTATACCTTATACCTCTGACAATCAGTGTCTGTGTCCTCGGCCTTGTGGAACTGCTGGGGTTAGCTAAAGCAACCCGCACCTTAAAAAGGTATCCTATTATTTTACGTGAGGAAAGCCATAGTACTAAAATAGAAGTCAGCCAACCCCCCCGTACCTTGTCATTGTGGAAAACATTAATGAATACGATACCCAAAGCAACATATTTATCCCGAGGATGCCCTAAAAAATATGAAAAAGTCTGGCACTTGTAGACAGACGCAAGAGTCCACGCCAGATGATCAGCCTGTTGGAAAATGCCCTTGTTAAATACCCTTAATAACTACCTGGCCCTGTTGAGTGTTGGGGTCCAGGCCTCAGACAAATGAGTGGTGGTGTTAGTCCAGAGGTCGAGTGATCACACTCGATCCTAGCTGTCCTTGTAACGTCCGGCTTAGACAGATAAGAGGTCCTACAGGAATAGAAATCTGCTACCATTATCCTACCATGTGAAAACTGGGTACTAGATATGGTGTTAGTTATTTTTTACTATAATTAGATATGTTTAGGTTTTAAATACGCGGAGAGTTGTACGCTGTTATGCACATGGCTATGTGCACCAATTGGGCGGGGTATGCCCCAATGGCCCTGTTTTGTACCTCCACAGTGAAATTTTTTAATAAAAAGAATTTTCAAAAACAACAACAAAAAAAAAAAAAAAAATGTAAAAAACTTCTTCACAACTTTATCCCTGACCTGTCTGGTGTGTTCCTTGTTCTTCGTGATGCCGTTTGTTCACTAAGGTTCTCTACGAATCTCTGAGGGCTTCACAGAACAGCTGTATTTATACCGAGATTAACCCCTTCCCGCTGAGCCTACACAGATGTGCGTACTCGGCTTTCCGGGGTTATACCGGGATGATGCCCGCAGCTGCAGGCATCATCCCGGTACCGTTGTTTAGAGACGGCGATCGGCTATCCAGATATAACAACCGATGCGGCTAAAAGCCGCTCGGCTGTTATACCGGAGCAGCGGGAGGGGACGTCCCCCCCCTCCCGCCGCTCTTACTGGGCCTCCCGTGCCATCGGGAGGCCCGGTGACCAATCGGGTGCCTCCGGCGGCTGGGGGTGGGCTGGAACGAAGCTGTGGGTGGCTTCGTTCCAGCCTTCTCATTGTAAACGCGGAAGCGACGTCATGACGTCACTTCCTGTTTACTCGGCTGCCAATGGCGCCAGTTTTAAAAATATACACAGTATTCAGAATCGCCGTTTTCGGCGATCTGAATACTTTGAGGTGCAAAGGGAGGGATCGGGTGACTTTTAGACCCCCGATCCCTCCATAAAGAGTACCTGTCACCACCTATTACTGTCACAAGGGATGTTTACATTCCTTGTGACAGCAATAAAAGTGATCAAAAAAAAAATTTTTTAAACACATTTTATAAAAATAAATAAAATACATAAGAAAAAAAAAAAAAAACATTTTTTTAAAGCGCCCCAGTCCCCGCGAGCGCAGCAAAGAAAACCATACGGAAGTCGCGCCCGCATATGTAAACGGTGTTCAAATCACACATGTGAGGTATCGCCGCAATCGTCAGAGCGAGAGCAATAATTCTATCACTAGACCTCCTCTGTAACTCTAACCTGGTAACCGTAAAAAAAATTTAAAGCGTCGCCTATGGAAATTCTTAGGTACTGTAGTTTGTCGCCATTCCACGAGTGCGTGCAATTATAAAGCGTGACATGTTTGGTATCTATTTACTTGGTGTAACATCATCTTTCACATTATACACAAAAATTGGGGTGACTTTACTGTTTGGATTTTTTAAAATTCATGAAAGTGTCCCTTTTCCCAAAAATTTGCGTTTAAAAACACTGCTGCACAAATACCGTGTGATATAAAATATCACAACAATCGCCATTTTATTCTCTAGATTCTCTGCTAAAAAAAATATATAAAGTTTGGGGTTTCTAAGTAATTTTCTAGCAAAAAATACGGATTTACTGAATGAATGCAAAGCTTTTTTTGAGCATGACATCACTGCCCCCACTTCTCCGTTTTGTTAAATTAGAGAACACTTTGCATTCATTGAGGAAAATACAATGCACTCTCTGATTGGCAGTCATGCTGAGTGACCGACCTCCTGTGTTTTTAATGCAGCAAGACAACGTCTCAGCATGGGACCTGGAGGCAAGTGGAGATCACTGGAGTAGCGTCTATTTTAGTGATTTACAGCTTCCAGGGGGATCAGCCAGGTATGATATATACATACAGACTAGTAGCTACATTGGTCCAAGCTGGTCCAATGCAACTGTAACAATTATACCATCCTTGGATTTCATCTTGAAGGGTTCACAGGAAATAAATGGGCTACAGCACAAAGCCCAGCAATGCCCCCAGAGACACTTCTGAACGCTCACAGTACAATGTGAATGGGCCCACAATCAGGTCAGATTACTGATGACAACATCTACTATTTTCTATTGCATTCCCCTCCAGTAGACTCACTCAGAGCGTGGTAGACCGGCTTGTGTATCCCCTGCAGGTGGGTGGAGCACAGCGATGCGATCTTCCCTGGTGGCTGCATCCTGGCATCAATAACATGCCATATCCGGGAGAATGTGGCCCATTGCTAGACACAAGAAAAACAATATGTTAAAATACAGCTACAGAAAGCAAATCAATAAGCGACTTCATATTTCAATCCATGACAATGTGCTAAAATCAGAGAGTTCAGTTTATTCTTAAGTTAAAAAAAAAAAAAATGTATTCACGTGTGTATTCTTAGCTCAAAAAAAAAAGCCCCCGCCAAAATCCTTTTTTTTTCTCTCCTTTCTTTGGCTGCTGTGATCTGATTTCCTGTTACAGAGTGGCTACATTCATTCTTAATGGTCTCAATATGGGATTTGTGGTGTGCATAGAGCAGTGGGCAGCTCCTGATGACGTCGCTGACGAAACGCGTAGGGTGGGGCTTGGAGCGTCATCAAGTCACTTTCAGTTTTCAGTCCTTCGGTGTGTGGAACGCAAGGCGTCCTGGACATAGCATTTACTTCTGTCCTTTGGATGTGAGTTTTTGACTTTTTTTTTTTTACCAGCCGCCACCATTATACGGCGACAGGTTGGCTTCCCTGCGCGAATTGCCGTAACTGTACAGCGGCCGATTTAAAGGCTATAGGGGGCGTGCCGCCGATGCGCGTGGCCGTGATGTCCGCTGGCGATCGCTCCTCAGAGAGCCAGATTTACAGATCCCCAATGTAAACAGACAGATCCCCGTTCTGTCAGGGAAGTAGAGAGAGATCTGCTGTTCCTAGTGATCAGGAACAGCGATCTCTCTCTCTACTCCCAGGCAGTCCACTCCCCCCACAGTTAGAAACACCTCCCTAGGGAACACTTAACCCCTTGATCGCAACCTAGTGCTAACCCCTTCCCTGCCAGTGACATTTATACAGTAATTAGTGGCTATTTTTAGTTCTGATCGCTGTATAAAATGTCTCTGGTCCCAAAAAAAAAGTGTAAAAAGTGTCTGATCTGTCCGCCGCAATATCGCAGTCCTGCTAAAAATCGCTGATCACCGCCATTACTAATAAAAATAAAAAATAAAAATAATAAAAATGCCATAAATCTATCCCCTATTTTGTAGACGCTATAACTTTTGCACAAACCAATCAATATACACTTAATGTGATTTTTTTTTACCAAAAATATGTAGAAGAAAACATATCGGCCTAAACTGATGAAGAAATTTTTCTTTTTTTTGGATATTTATTATAGCAAAAAATAAAATATACTGGGTTTTTTCAAAATTGTCGTTCTTTTTTTGTTTATAGCGCAAAAAATGAATAAAAACTACCAAAAGAAAGCTCTATTTGTGGGGAAAAAAAATTGTAACCAATTTTGAGTACAACGTCGCACGACCGTGCAATTCTCAGTTAAATCAACGCAGTGCCATAATGCAAAAAAAATGGCCTGGTCGGGAAGGGGGTAAATCCTTCCGGGACTGAAGTGGTTAAATAAAATATACCAGTGGATTTACAGTACGAGATGTTTTCCTGTCCTCCCATTCCCATGTGAGCAGGTCCACTGATCATATACAGTAGGGAGGAGGAGAATATACTTGTATATGGCAAAACAAAAGGAATGTCTCACTTCCTGTTTAACTATGGGACAGGAAGTGAAGGAAAATCTCCCCAATGGGACACAGATGGCAAAACAAAATCTGACAGAGGTTATAACCCTTCCTTATGCCTGGTACACATGAATTTTTATATTTTATTTTGATTTATATGAGATTTTTTTTTTTTGCATACTAATCTCATATTGAAAATGAAGAGTTTATTAAAGTTAGGAAAATTTGCGTACGACAGAATAAAAAACCTGACAGGGGTTATAAACCTCCCTTTCTCTATTCAAAATGACAAAAAAAAGTTGTGTCTACAGTTCTACTTCAGTAGAACTGTAATGACACTTTTTTTTGTTTTGCATAGAGTGGAAAAGGATTAGAACACCTGTCAGGTTTTATTGCTGTCTGTGTCCCCCATTAGGGAGATTCACCCTCTCTATTTGTCCTTGCTACCATGTATGCTAAGAATAAAATAAAATCCAACATTTTGGGTTGGCACCAGAACAGGAATAAAGGAGAAATCTTCCAGTGGGGACATTAGTTTTGGTGACACCCAAAGATTCTCTCACTTTGGAGGGATTTCCTCTCACTTCCTGTTTGGCTATGGGACAGGAAGTGAAGGGAAATCTCCCCAATGGGACACAGCCAACAAAAAAAAAAAAAAAAAAAAAAAAAAAAAAGCCCTTCGGGCTTTCACATTAGAGATACAGCAGCGGCTCTTTCTGGGCGCTATTTTTAGCGCTGTGATTCCTGCAAAGCGCCCCAGTGTGAAAGGGGTCTAAACAAATATTGAGTTCTGTTGTGGAAATCTGCTAGCACTGATCACATCCCATAAGACCGTGCAATCAGCATAGAAGTAAATTGCTGTTCACAAGCGCAAACCATCCAACTTGAAGGAGCTGGAGCAGTTTTGCAAGGAGGAATGGGCAAAAATCCCAGTGGTAAGATGTGACAAGCTCATAGAGACTTATCCAAAGCGACCCCCCTACAAAGTATTGATTTTAGGGGGGTGAATAGTTATGCACATTGACTTTTTCTGTTATTTTGTTGTTTGTTTCACAATGAAAAAGAAAAAAAAAACATCTTCAATGTTGTGGACATGTTCTGTAAATTAAATGATGCAAATCCTCAAACAATCCATGTTAATTCCAGGTTGTGAGGCAACAAAACACGAAAAATGCCAAGGGGGGGGGGAATACTTTTGCAAGGCACTGTATAAGTGGAAAATGTGCCGGTAACCAGCCCAGGATCCCAATACAATCACTGAACCCAATGTGCGTGCTTTGATCAAGCTTAATTGCAAGGTCACATGCTCTAAGGTGAGCGCATATACAGAAGGGGGGGGGGGCACTTGAGTGGACACAAGGACACGCTTGCTATTATTATTATTCAGGATTTATATAGCGCCAACAGTTTACGCAGCGCTTTACAATATAAAAGGGAGACAATACAGTTATAATACAATACAATAGGATTAAGAGGGCCCTGCTCAGAAGAGCTTACAATCTGCTATCACCAGTTGCTTTGAATTTGAAATGGACTTTATATATAATCTTATATCAACCAGTCTTCACATGGACTTGTCAACATAGAGCTTTGTGTGTATGGGAACACGTTTGTGTAGACAATTTGAGCACTTCTACATTGGACTTTCTTTTATGACAGACGATGATATTATAGTATTATTTTATATGTTGCACAGAGTCACTTTATTGTTAATTAGTTTTGTCACTAGAGCACTTTATATATTTGGTTTGCTATAGATATATTCCAGAGTGTGTGTATATATATATATATATATATATAAAATATGGAATTACACAGGGAATAATTAATTAGTATAGGTTAGCGCAGCGCGTTCTTTTTACATATATCTTATACTTTTTGCTATAATAAATACCCCCCCCCCAAAAAAACAAAAACAAATTTCTTCCTTAGTTTAGGCCAATATGTATGCTGCTACATATTTTGGTTTAAAATAAATAAAAAATAAATCGCAATAAGCGTATATTGATTGGTTTGCGCAAAAGTTATAGCGTCTACAAAATAGGGGATAGATTTATGGCATTTTTATTATTATTTATTTATTTTTTTTACTATTAATGGATCTATGATTTTTAGCGGGACTGCGACATTGCGGCGGAAAGATCGGACACTGTTTTGGGACCAGTGATATTTATACAGCAATCAGAGCTTTAAATAGTCACTGATTACTGCATGAAGGGTTTAACACTAGGGGGCGATCAAGGGGTTAAATGTGTTCCCTGGGAGGGAGGGATTGCCTGGAGGAGGAGGAGGAGAGAGATCGTCTGTTTCTGATCGCTAGGAACAGCAGATCTCTCTCTACTCCCCTGACAGAACGGGGGATCTGTTTGTTTACGCTGACAGATCCCTGTTCTGCCTGTCGGACATTGAGTCCGCCGGACCCGCTGGTTGGCTCCCCAACTGGCGAATGGGCTTGTGCGCCCACAAGTTGGGGAAGGAGATCACCGCTCCAGGTGGAAATGTGGATATAGAACTCTCCACGGAACTGGAGCACCAGGTGCCGGCTAAGCATTAGCAACATTAAGGGAAAAAGGAAGCTCTGGAGAGCCGCACCCCGGAGTATAGCCTTTATTTGTAAGACGTCCAACAGATACAAGCAACACTAAAAAATGGGACCAACGAGCTGACACGTTTCACACTTAACAGTGCTTAGTCATAGCTCATTCCTGTTAAGTGTGAAACGCGTCAGTTCGTTGGTCCCATTTTTTAGTGTTGCTTGTACCTGTTGGACTTCTTACAAATAAAGGCTATACTCCGGAGTGCGGCTGTCCAGAACTTCCTTTTTGCCTCGCGTTGCGCCCACAAGTTGCCGCGTACGCACCCGATGTACAATGATGGCGATTCGCGCAGGTGAGCCGACCTACCGCAGTACAACTATGGCGGACGGTCCGTAACTAGTTAAATCCTGTATTTCACTAGATAAGCTCAGCTTACTGTTAAAAATAAGTGTGAAAAGCAAAACTCCGGCGGGTGTAACAAGATGTCCGCTTGCCGCCTTCTCCCTCTATCCTTACTGTGGACGAGTGCGGGGTGTAACAAGATGTCCGCTCGCCGCCTTCTCCCTCTATCCTTACTGTGGACGAGTGCGGGGTGTAACAAGATGTCCGCTCGCCGCCTTCTCCCTCTATCCTTACTGTGGACGAGTGCGGGGTGTAACAAGATGTCCGCTCGCCGCCTTCTCCCTCTATCCTTACTGTGGACGAGTGCGGGGTGTAACAAGATGTCCGCTTGCCGCCTTCTCCCTCTATCCTTACTGTGGACGAGTGCGGGGTGTAACAAGATGTCCGCTCGCCGCCTTCTCCCTCTATCCTTACTGTGGACGAGTGCAGGGTGTAGCAAGATGGCGGCGACAGAACGACACTTCCGTTATAAAAAAAAACTGACAGGAGCACCGAATCTGACAAAACACCGGGTGTCAAAAGAACTAGTGTCCCCAATGGAAGATTTCTCCTCTATCCCTGTTCTGGTGACAACCCAAAAATGTGGTATTTTATTTCGCTTTTTTGCATTAATGATAAAGAGTACAAATAGAGAAGGCAAATCTCCCTAATGAGGGCACAGACAGCAATAAAAACTGACAGGGGTTCTAATCCCCTCTCCACTCTATCCAATACGACAATAAAACGCCTGTTGTTCAGTCACACTGTCCGGAGTGGTGGATTGCGGTGTCGGGGCGCACACATCGCGGATATTTCCAGGTCGGCTCGGATCCGCGGAGTCTTTGCAGGCCTCCAGCACACGACTGACCAGGGGTTCTCATAGAACAGAACATTCCCTGTGTTTTCCCACCCATAGATATCCATGGCTGCCACATATCTGTGCGTTTACACACGTACCTGCGACCAGGCCATGGATTTCTATTGGCGGCTGTATGCAGCACCTAGGGAGGGTAATACACCTTAACAATTTTACATACAATATCCTCTGTAGATCTAAAGGAGATTGTACAATCAGATTGTATAGTGTATGGGCAGCCTTAGCCCATTGCTTTGACCTAATTGTGATTGAAATCGCTGGAAAGCCGCCCCTGTGTATGGCTAGTATCGTGCAGCCATGTGAGAACGCTTCTCCAGGGCTCCGATCACTAACAGACATCATTACCTGGGCAGCTCTGCCGTAACTCGCCATCACATGGAGGTCACCATGACACACAGCCAGGACAGGACACTCTATTCACTAGAGGTCCACACACTAGTATTTTATGTCTCCATCTTCGCAGACATATTTGGTGAGTCTATCCCCCTAGACTTTCGTATCATAGGGTCTACGACAAAATGGCTCCCCCTATTCATTCGAATACGCAAAACGCGAGATCTGTCGGGAGTATTTTCTCGCTGGAGAAATTCGTGTATCCAGTAGCGGAAACATTTTTCCTGCGTCTATTGCCTAGCATTGAACGGTGTGTGGTCTATGACAAAATGGCGTTCACCGTTCCATTACAACATCTGATAACGGGACACTTTATCTGAAGATTAGTGATGAGTTTTTTCCTCAAGTCGAACTTGCAGCTTACAAGTTGGTTTTGACTAAAACGTGTTTTGCTACATTGTTCAGGGGGAACATTGTAACCTCATACTAATTCCTAGTGACCACATTGTTGTGACAGTGTGCTGGAGGAACTTTATGTCCGGGGACATGCTGCCGGGGGGAAGGTCTTAGGCGGTGACAGCTGGGCGGAAGTACGTCACTCGCGCGGCGATTTGATTTTCCCGGATTCTGTTGTGTGTGTCTCCTAAAGGGGGAAGTTCCGGTTCCCGGTGTGGTGAAGCGGAGCTGTTCAGGTGTATGGAGCGCTATGTGCTGCTCGTCAGCTGGCAGAGGAGGACGGAGGGAGCCCGGGACCAGCAACAGGCCGTCCCCGCAGGTAGCGCACAGCTCATTACTTTTATAATGGGGACCCATATACTGCAGGTCTCTTCTACTGACAATATCAGCTGTCTGGCAGTCAGGGCTGGTGCGAGGATTTTCAACACTCTAGGCGAAACCTAATTTTGCCGCCCCCCCCTGGCTTCACCCCCTTTGCACTGCCCATGTATACCCCACATTTTTAGTGAAGCGCCCATCAAATGCAGCCCCACGAGCGCCCGTCAAATGCAGCCCTACCAGCGCCCGTCAAATGCAGCCCTACCAGCGCCCATCAAATGCAGCCCTACCAGCGCCCGTCAAATGCAGCCCCACGAGCGCCCGTCAAATGCAGCCCCACGAGCGCCCGTCAAATGCAGCCCCACGAGCGCCCGTCAAATGCAGCCCCACGAGCGCCCGTCAAATGCAGCCCCACGAGCGCCCGTCAAATGCAGCCCCACGAGCGCCCGTCAAATGCAGCCCCACGAGCGCCCGTCAAATGCAGCCCCACGAGCGCCCGTCAAATGCAGCCCCACGAGCGCCCGTCAAATGCAGCCCTACCAGCGCCCGTCAAATGCAGCGCCCGTCAAATGCAGCCTCACCAGCGCCCGTCAAATGCAGCCCCCATCAAATTCAGCGCCACCAGCGCCCGTCAAATGCAGCCTCACCAGCGCCCGTCAAATGAAGCGCCCGTCAAATGCAGCCCCACGAGCGCCCGTCAAATGCAGCCCCACGAGCGCCCGTCAAATGCAGCCCCACGAGCGCCCGTCAAATGCAGCGCCCGTCAAATGCAGCCCTACCAGCGCCCGTCAAATGCAGCTCTACCAGCGCCCGTCAAATGCAGCCCCACCAGCGCCCGTCAAATGCAGCGCCCGTCAAATGCTGCGCCACCAGCGCCCGTCAAATGCAGCCTCACCAGCGCCCGTCAAATGCAGCCCCCATCAAATGCAGCCCTACCAGCGCCCGTCAAATGCAGCCCTACCAGCGCCCGTCAAATGCAGCCCTACCAGCGCCCGTCAAATGCAGCCTCACCAGCGCCCGTCAAATGCAGCCTCACCAGCGCCCATCAAATGCAGCCTCACCAGCGCCCGTCAAATGCAGCCCCACCAGCGCCCGTCAAATGCAGCCCCACCAGCGCCCGTCAAATGCAGCCCCACCAGCGCCCGTCAAATGCAGCCCCACCAGCGCCCGTCAAATGCAGCCCCACCAGCGCCCGTCAAATGCAGCCCCACCAGCGCCCGTCAAATGCAGCCCCACCAGCGCCCGTCAAATGCAGCCCCACCAGCGCCCGTCAAATGCAGCCCCACCAGCGCCCGTCAAATGCAGCCTCACCAGCGCCCATCAAATGCAGCCTCACCAGCGCCCGTCGAATGCAGCCCCCATCAAATGCAGCCCCACGAGCGCCCATCAAATGCAGCCTCACCAGCGCCCATCAAATGCAGCGCCCGTCAAATGCAGCCCCACCAGCGCCCGTCAAATGCAGCCCCACCAGCGCCCGTCAAATGCAGCCCCACCAGCGCCCGTCAAATGCAGCGCCCGTCAAATGCAGCCCTACCAGCGCCCGTCAAATGCAGCTCTACCAGCGCCCGTCAAATGCAGCCCCACCAGCGCCCGTCAAATGCAGCGCCCGTCAAATGCTGCGCCACCAGCGCCCGTCAAATGCAGCCTCACCAGCGCCCGTCAAATGCAGCCCCCATCAAATGCAGCCCTACCAGCGCCCGTCAAATGCAGCCCTACCAGCGCCCGTCAAATGCAGCCCTACCAGCGCCCGTCAAATGCAGCCTCACCAGCGCCCGTCAAATGCAGCCTCACCAGCGCCCGTCAAATGCAGCCTCACCAGCGCCCGTCAAATGCAGCCCCACCAGCGCCCGTCAAATGCAGCCCCACCAGCGCCCGTCAAATGCAGCCCCACCAGCGCCCGTCAAATGCAGCCCCACCAGCGCCCGTCAAATGCAGCCTCACCAGCGCCCGTCAAATGCAGCCTCACCAGCGCCCGTCAAATGCAGCCCCACCAGCGCCCGTCAAATGCAGCCCCACCAGCGCCCGTCAAATGCAGCCTCACCAGCGCCCATCAAATGCAGCCTCACCAGCGCCCGTCGAATGCAGCCCCCATCAAATGCAGCCCCACGAGCGCCCATCAAATGCAGCCTCACCAGCGCCCATCAAATGCAGCGCCCGTCAAATGCAGCCCCACCAGCGCCCGTCAAATGCAGCCCCACCAGCGCCCGTCAAATGCAGCCCCACCAGCGCCCGTCAAATGCAGCCCCACCAGCGCCCGTCAAATGCAGCCCCACCAGCGCCCGTCAAATGCAGCCCCACCAGCGCCCGTCAAATGCAGCCCCACCAGCGCCCGTCAAATGCAGCCCCACCAGCGCCCGTCAAATGCAGCCCCACCAGCGCCCGTCAAATGCAGCCCCACCAGCGCCCGTCAAATGCAGCCCTACCAGCGCCCGTCAAATGCAGCCCATCAAATAATGCTTTCTTCCATTTATTCGGGAGTCAGGACACAGACAGTCCTCCAGAGCTGGACAGGAATTGGTAGAGAAAGAACTTCCAGGGTGTAAATCACAACACTGGCTGTACAGAATTATAAAGCGTTAAAGGCGAAGTAAAGGCAAAACCTTTTTTTTTTTCTTTTTTACTCGTTTAGATAAAGTAAGGGAGGGTTATAACCAGGGTGGATTTGATTTAAATCACTAGTAAAAAGGATTGATTTAAATCAACTTGATTGAAATCATAACTTTTAAAGAGCAACTGTCCTCTCTGTCCCACAGCGGCCCCTCCTCTGATCCGCTGGTGACTCACCGACAGTCCCATTCACTTTAATGGGACGGCTGGTGATGCGGCAGGGACACAACAAGGAGAGGGACGTGGCGGCAGCAGGTGAGTGGATGCCGCTAACAGGCGCTGTCATGATGGATCTGAAATGACAGGTGCTCTTTACATGTAAGGACTTATTCTTGCTGGTAGTTAGAATCTTTAATATTTACAAACGAAATGAAGGTTTCCTATTTAGAATAATAAGCTGTCAGGTTAGTAAAACAGCGATATCAGAACTGATTCAATCATACAGTTTGTAGTGTACATAGATTTGCAGAGCAATGGGATAAAGGAAAGGAATATTCCTGAACTTTGTTTTATCTCATGGTTACTGTGAAATTTGTGAAAGCATGCACTGCATTGATGCAATCTCAGCTTGCAGAGCTTGGATTCATTGAATGAGTTTACCAAAAATGTAAATATTGCAGAATATACAGCCTTATGCTACACAACTAAGCTCCATTTCATGCAGAATAAACTGAATTATTATCTTAAATAGAAAACGATCTTTTAGATTTTTACCACAAAAGCATTTTATTTTAAAAAATCTTTTTTTTTTTCTTTTTTTTTTCCATTTAAAAAAAAAAAAAGTAATGATTGATTTTTATCCACCCTGGTTAATCACAACACTTATGCCCCGTACACACAGTCGGACTTTCTGACGGAATATGTGCGATCGGAGCTTGTTGTCGGAAATTCCAACCGTGTGTGGGCTCCATCGGACTTTTTCCATCGGAATTTCCGACACACAAAGTTTGACAGCAGGCTATAAAATTTTCCGACAACAAAATCCGATCGTGTAAATTCTGATCGTGTGTAGACAATTCCGATGCACAAAGTGCCACGCATGCTCAGAATAAATAGAGATGAAAGCTATTGGCCACTGCCCCGTTTATAGTCCCGACGTATGTGTTTTACGTCACCGCATTCAGAATGATCAGATTTTCCAACAACTTTGTGTGACCGTGTGTATGCAAGACAAGTTTGAGCCAACATCCGTCGGAAAAAATCCTAGGATTTTGTTGTCAGAATGTCCGATCAATGTCCGACCGTGTGTACGGGGCATAATGCTGGCTGTACAGAATTGCAAAGCGTTAAAGGCAAAACTTTTTTTTGTTGTTCATTTAGATAAAGTAAGGGAGGGTTATAACCCCTATTAGGCTTTTTTTCGCTACCTGAATGGGAGATTTCTCTTCACTTCCTGTCCTGTAGCCAAACCAGGAAGTGAGAGGGAATCCCAGAACATGTGTCCCCATTGAAAGATGTCCTCTCTTTTCCTGTTTTGGTGACAACCCAAAATTTGGAATTTTCTTTCAATGATAATGGTAAACAGGAGAAATACTTTGAAGAAGGGTGTTAGCTTGGTGCCAATACAATACCTTCGATGATGTGTGCCCCGCTGGAGGCTGCTCCTACTCTCCTGAATCATATACCCCATGTGCATCCTCTGATGGTGACCTCACCAATGAGGTTCTCACAGTGGAGGCCAATGTTCTATCAAATTACTGTGACCTGTCAGATCGTCTAACGGAAGTGACGTTCCTACCCAAAAATAATTACTGCGCTTGTGCTCCAAAATGCGTTCAAAACACTTCATGATCTGACGGGTAGCGGTAATCTGATAGAACACACATGCGGACATCTTACTACACCCAGCTACGTCTTGAATTTCAGAGCTATTTTAGCAATAAAGTGAGCGTATGTAAATATAGGATTTTGACATCTGTGATGCTGTTTGGCTGTTATATTTTGAAAGGCTAAAGGTTTAGCGGTGATCAGTGTGGGGTGTACCAACATGGCCTCCGCCACCTTCCTACCGCTGATGTCCAGCTTCTTTCCATATGTAACATCAAAACAGCTTCATATCCATGTCCATATTCTCGCGCTCTCTCGCGCTCTCTCGCGCTCTCTCTCGCGCTCTCTCTCTCGCTCTCTCTCGCGCTCTCTCTCGCGCTCTCTCTCGCGCTCTCTCTCGCGCTCTCTCTCGCGCTCTCTCTCGCGCTTTCTCTCGCGCTCTCTCTCTCGCTCTCTCTCGCGCGCTCTCTCGCGCTCTCTCTCTCGCTCTCTCGCTCTCTCTCGCTCTCTCGCTCTCTCTCGCTCTCTCGCTCTCTCTCGCTCTCTCGCTCTCTCTCGCTCTCTCGCTCTCTCTCGCTCTCTCGCTCTCTCTCGCTCTCTCGCTCTCTCTCGCTCTCTCTATATATATATATATATATATATATATATATATATATATATATATATATATATATATATATATATATATATTTAATACACGCTTACTTTATTGCTAAAATTACTCTGAAGTTCAGGACGTAGCTGGGTGTAGTAAGATGTCCGCATGGATGTTCTATCAGATTACCGCTACCAACCGTCAGATCATGAAGTGTTTGGAACACATCGTGCATGTGCAGTAAGTAGTTTTTGGTCGGAACGTCACTTCCGTTACACAATCTGACGGGTAGCGGTAATCTGATAGGACACCGGAGCACAGCAATCACAGAGGGTCACTCACTGTTCACCTCCTCCTTTCAGAAACCTACTGGAGGGAATTTACTAAGACTGGAGCAGACAGAACCAGGAGACATCATGCATGGCAACCAATCAACTTCTATCAGCTTCTAGCCTTCGTTTTCAAAGCTTAAGGCCCCTTTCACACTGGGGCGGTGGGGGCGTCGGCGCTAAAAGTGCGCTATATTTAGCTCCGCTTTACCGTAGTTTTAGCGGCGGTATTCGGCCGCTAGTGGTGCGGTTTTAACCCCCGCTGGCAGCCGAAAAAGGGTTAAAACCACTCGCATAGCGCCGCTACATCGGCGGTATAGCTGCGCTGCCCTATTGATTTCAATGGGCAGGAGCAGTGAATACACCGCTCCTTCACCGCTCCAAAGATGCTGTTTGCAGGAGTTTTTTTTTTTCTCTCCTGCCAGCGCACCGCTTCAGTGTGAAAGCCCTCAGGCTTTCACACTGGAGAAACAGTAGCGGCAGTTTTAGGTCGGTTTGCAGGCGCTATTTTTAGCGCAATAACGCCTGCAAACCGCCCCAGTGTGAAAGGCCTAACTGAACAAGCTGGTTGCCAAACGTCATTGCTCCAGATTGTCTGCCTTGATCTTAGAATATCCCCCCTCTTTGTATACTTTGAATAAGGGGTGTTCTGTGATTGGACAAGGGGCCTATGAATGTCTTGATCTCTCCTTGTCCAATCACAGAACGCCTTTTTTTTTTTTTTTTTTTTTTTTTTTTCAAAAGAATACAAAGGGGTTGATTTACTACAATTGGAGAGCGCAGAATCTGGTGCAGCTCTGAATAGACACCAATCGGCTTCTGACTTCAACTTGTTCAATTTTGCAGGTAAAAAAAATGTGCATTTGTTATTATTATTATTTTTTATTTATTTATTTTGGAGCCTGTAAAGCATTGTGCCCGCGATCAGCAGATTGCTGGTGCCATACATGTCTCCTCCAGATCTATCAGTGTATATGTGTGCCTGTACATGCTGTAAAAAGATACAATCTGACATTTAGAATCCATGAACTACCACGTCACTGCACAGGGTGAGGGCAAGTGGTACAAAAGATTATAAATGTGGGGGAAGAGCTGATGGAAGTGATAAAAGATTAGTTGGTGGTGGGATAGGCTTCCCTGAAGAGATGAGTTTTCAGGGATCGCCTAAAGGCAGCCAGAGTAGGTGATAGCCAGAAAGATTGAGGTAGAGAGTTCCAGAGGATGGGAGAGGTTCTGGAGAAGTCCTGGAGATGAGCATGGGAGGAGACAAGGGAGCTTGAGAGCAGGAGGTCTTGAGAGGATGGTTTATTGGGCGGTAAAACCGAGTGGAACATGTAACACAGGGGTGTCAAACTCAATTTCTTTGTGGGCCGCATCGGCAGCATGGTTGCCCCCAAAGGGCCAGTTGTATCTGGGGTGCACTATGTACAGAGTGCACCCCAGTGCAGAGTTTGTGCACTTCGAATAGAATGCAGAGTTCAGGTTACGCTACGTACAGAGTTCAGGAGTGCAGGGTTGAAGGGTACGCTGTGTGAAGTGCAGGGTTTAGTGGTGTGCTATGCACAGTGTGCATTCCCCCCCCCCCCCCCCCCCGTTCTCTCTCTCAGGTTCTGAAGATCTGGCCCCACTGTGCGTGCATGCGTGCAGGGATCTGTTAGATCCAGGAGCAGCTGAGGGAAAAGCTCTCAGCTGTCCGAAGGCTTCTGTGTTTACAAGTGGGAGCGGAGGGTGAGAATCGGAGGTTGCAGAATGGAGTTCTACCTCGTTCCATCTGCAAAACTGGGTGTGAGGGCCATGTGACAAGGCCTGGTGGGCCGCATTCGGCCCCGGGCCTTGTGTTTGACATGTGTGATGTAACGTGCTCCCAGAGATGAACTTATCCTTTAAGCTTTGACAAAAAAAACAAAACTGTAAGCTGATTGGTTTCTATGCAGAGATCACAGAGTTGCACCAGATTTTGCACTCTCCAGTAGTAAACCAACCCCCACTGCTTTTAAAATTTCACTTTAAAACAGAGTCACAGACTTCTAAATACTGTACTTCACGATATAAGCTCAGCTTAGTGGTAAAAATAAGTGTGAAATGCAAGATTTCAGTGGGTGTAAAAAGATGGCCGCTTGGCGACTTCAGAATGTAGGCTTAGTGTGGTAGTGTCCGGGGTGTACCAAGATGGCCTTGACAGAACGTCACATTCGTTACGAAATCTGACGGAATAGAGGCAGATCATGGCTGGTGGGAGGGGCTGGCAGGGGGCTGTACATAGCTTCCTGGTAACAACACAGTACTTTTCTCAAGAGCCCCCATCTCTGATGCAAGCAGTGGGCTGGTTCTTGGGAGGAGTTATGTATATTGATGGGAGGTTGTCAGCCTGGAGCAGTGGGTGTTCCTAGGCAGGTTGTATTTTGCACAGAGACCTCCCGAGGGAATATCCACATGTGATGATAAAGCTCCATGATTGAAAGAAAAGAAATGTAAAATCCGGTGAATGAAAGGGAAGAGACAGGGACAGTCTGGCTGAATGATGGTGGACATCCTCGAGGCAGGAAATGGTTTTGGGCTCTATTATTATTTGCTGAAAATTCTAGGGGAGGTTTCAGTCTAGGGGAGGAGCTAGGGGAGGAGCCTGTACAAAAGATGGAAGACTGGAGATCAGCTTCAAAGGAAACTTGGCATTGATGACCTCTCCTACTACTATGTTCCTGGCTGCTCTCGGCCCATATTACTTTCTATAGACACTTATGCAGCCAGTAAAGGGAACGCCTCGAGCTTTACACTTCTCTCAGTTCCTCAGAAATGAGTGAAGCTGTGGGTCTCCCTGACAACCCGTATTTCCAGGTGATGAGATCAGTAACCGTAGTCTACATGTTCCTCTGATTACTGCTTTTATTCTCATTCCATTTCCTCCTTTGCAGGGTTATCAGACGTGCAGGAGGTTTATAGTCAGCTGAAAGATTACTCCACCAAACACACAGATACCTTCCCAGGTAAGTCGTCTTCCTTCACAGCTCTTCATCTGACATTTGTTTGGTTTCTCGATGTGCATCCAACAGAAACTCTGCCGGTTTCTTCTTGAACCAGGTAAGTTGTCACTGCGCAGGCTTTTCTATAGATTCTATGGATCTCTCTACTACTACTGTCAAGTGCATGAGATAAACATTCACAGATGGGGCTCATTCAGACGTGCGGCACAGTGTTTGAGGGCTGGGACATGGGGCGAGGGATGGGAGAAGTGTCAGCGGACATGGACATGGGGCGAGGGACGGGAGAAGTGTCAGCGGACATGGGGCGAGGGACGGGAGAAGTGTCGGCGGACATGGGGCGAGGGACGGGAGAAGTGTCGGCGGACATGGGGCGAGGGACGGGAGAAGTGTCGGCGGACATGGGGCGAGGGACGGGAGAAGTGTCGGCGGACATGGGGCGAGGGACGGGAGAAGTGTCGGCGGACATGGGGCGAGGGACGGGAGAAGTGTCGGCGGACATGGGGCGAGGGACGGGAGAAGTGTCGGCGGACACGGGACGGGAGAAGTGTCGGCGGACACGGGACGGGAGAAGTGTCGGCGGACACGGGACGGGAGAAGTGTCGGCGGACACGGGACGGGAGAAGTGTCGGCGGACACGGGACGGGAGAAGTGTCGGCGGACACGGGACGGGAGAAGTGTCGGCGGACACGGGACGGGAGAAGTGTCGGCGGACACGGGGCGGGAGAAGTGTCGGCGGACACGGGGCGGGAGAAGTGTCGGCGGACACGGGGCGGGAGAAGTGTCGGCGGACACGGGGCGGGAGAAGTGTCGGCGGACACGGGGCGGGAGAAGTGTCGGCGGACACGGGGCGGGAGAAGTGTCGGCGGACACGGGGCGGGAGAAGTGTCGGCGGACACGGGGCGGGAGAAGTGTCGGCGGACACGGGGCGGGAGAAGTGTCGGCGGACACGGGGCGGGAGAAGTGTCGGCGGACACGGGGCGGGAGAAGTGTCGGCGGACACGGGGCGGGAGAAGTGTCGGCGGACACGGGGCGGGAGAAGTGTCGGCGGACACGGGGCGAGGGACGGGAGAAGTGTCAGGAGGGGGGATTTGGGGGCAGTATTTATGATAGAAGGGGGGTTTGAGGGTGGGATTTGGGAGAAAAATTTATGCTACAAGGGGGGATTTTGGGGAGAGGACTTGTGCTAGGAAAGGGGATTTGGGTGTGAGGATTAGTGCTAGGAGGGGAGGATTGGGGTGGAGGATTTGTGCTAGGAGGGGGGGGGTTTATGCTAGGAGGGGGATTTTGGAGGAAGGTTTACACTAGGAGGGTAGATTTGGGTGGAAAATCTGGCTCCAAACTTTTTTAGCTGGCTCCTCAATTCAAAGCAAATTTTGTCAAGCCCTGTATTGGGTTTTTATTGCTCCCAGTGTCCCAGTTAGGGAGATTTGCTCTCTCTATTTGTCCCGTTTACTATGATCAGTGTAAGTAAAAGAAAATCCCAAATTTTGGGATTGGCTGCAGAAAAGTAATAGAGGGGAAAGCTTCCAATGGGGTTTCTAGTTCTGGTGACTGGGAGGTCCCTAAGAAATTCCCTTAATTTGCAGGCATTTCCTCTAACTTCCTGTTTGGCTGTGGGACAGGAAGTGAAGGGAAATCTCTGCAATAGGATACTGATGTCAAAAAAAAAAATGGGTGGAATGACAGGGCTCCCGCTGCTGTCAGTGACAGCCAGTATGGAGGGTACAGGTGGCGGGGCTCGGAAGCGACCACTCACCAGTGCCCCAGAGCAAGCGGC
This sequence comes from Aquarana catesbeiana, assembly GCF_042186555.1. Classification (NCBI taxonomy): domain Eukaryota; kingdom Metazoa; phylum Chordata; class Amphibia; order Anura; family Ranidae; genus Aquarana; species Aquarana catesbeiana. Next base: position 606,039,974 of record NC_133328.1, on the reverse strand, counting down.
CTGCTATGGGAGCACTCTGAAGGAGGGAAGAGTCAGGAGCGCCGGCAGGTGACCTGAGCAGAGGAGGATTGAGGCTGCTCTGTGCAAAACCATTACACAGAGCAGGTAAGTATACCACGTTTGTTATTTTTATTAGTTTATTATTCTCTGAACATTTACAATTACTTTTAAACGCACACTCTAAGCGTGGTGGCAGAAATGTCAACGTTTCCTGCAGCGCCGCTACAACAGCCCAGAGGGATGGAGATTTAGTGTTTACAGAACAGAAGTATAGCACACATTGGTTAGGTGTTTTAGGGAACAAAAACCAATCTGCCCAGCCCTCCACTTTATCTGAAGTGGATTTATTGTGATTGTACAAACTGTGGGATGGTAGTGGAATTGTATGTGTTTGTGGCCCTTGAAATGTAAAACCCACATATCAAATTGTGACATTTTTCACACCCAAATATAATTCACCATTTCTACCTGCAGTGAGGATTTACTGTATATCCTCAGTGATTGTAACAGCTACAGTATATTCTAGTAAGCTTGGACATTTCCAACCTCTCATTGTTCTTTTCAGCTTGTTCCCTTTCCGGAGATCCAGGAGTAAGAAAATGGTTCTTTGCTCTCCAGGTTGCCTTTGGATCCTTCCAGGTAAGAAATGTTTGTTATCAACCTTATAAAAGTAGAATATAGTTGACCTTATGGATGACAGATCCTATGAGAACATAGGTAAAGGCTATCTCCAGCTAAATACAGAGTTTGAACATGTCTATAGCAGCTGTTTCATGTCTCAAAAGATTTCAAGTAATGCACATACTGGGGTTTTATCTACTAAAACTGGGGAGTGCAAAATCTGGTACAGCTGTGCTTGGTAGTCAATCAGCTTCCTACTTCAGCTTGTTCCATTAAGGCTTTGACACAAAAAACCCTGAAAACTGATTGGTTTCTATGCAGAGCTGCACCAGATTTTGCACTCCGGCTTCAGTAAATGAGCTCCACTGTTGTACTTCCTCTTATTACTGCTGTGCACAATGAGGGGTATTACACTTTCGGAGGATGCATTTCTGTAGACTCGATGTCGTGGTCTAATCTGCTACCTGTTCATTGGACTACTAGGTAAATGTCACTGTGCTGGTGTCACTCACCATCCTTCCTGCCAGGTATTTGCTTAACTGCACGCACTACTACTAGTTCCACTTTTAGCATAGTGGTCAGTGGTTAGCACTTCTGCTTGGCAACACTAGGGTCACTGTTCGGAATTCCAACCACGACACTACCTGTCTGTGTGGGTTTTCTCCAGGGACTCTGGTTTCCTCTCACACTCCAAAGACAGTCTGGTAGGGTAATTGGCTCCTGTCTAAATTGGCCCAAATATGTACAGTGCCTTGAAAAAGTATTCATACCCCTTGAAATTTTCCACATTTTGTCATGTTACAACCAAATATGTAAATATATTCTATTAGCATTTTATGTGATGGACCAACACAAAAGTGGCACACAATTTGAAGTGGAAGGAATTTTTTTTTTTTTTTTTACAAATATCTGAAAAGTCTGGCGTGCATTTGTATTCAGCCCCATTACTCTGATACACCTAACTAAAATCTAGTGGAACCAATTACCTTCAGAAGTCACCTAATTAGTAAATAGAGTCCGCCTGTGTGTAATTTAATCTCAGTATAAATACAGCTGTTCTGTGAAGCCCTCAGAGGTTTATTAGAGAACCTTAGTGAACAAACAGCATCATGAAGGCCTAGGAACACACCAGCCAGGTCAGGGATAAAGTTGTGTAGAAGTTTAAAGCAGGGTTGAGTTATAAAAAAAAAAAAAATATCCCAAGCTCTGAACATCTCACGGAGCTCTGTTCAATCCTTCATCCGAAAATAGAAAGAGTATGGCACAACTGCAAACCTACCAAGACATGGCCGTCCACCTAAACTGACAGGCCGGGAAGCAGTGAAAAGGCCCGTGGTAACTCTGGAGGAGCTGCAGAGATCCACAGCTCAGGTGGGAGAATCTGTCCTCAGGACAACTATTAGTCGTGCGCTTCACAAATCTGGCCTTTATGGAAGAGTGGCAAGAAGAAAGTCATCATTGAAAGAAAGACATAAGAAGTCCTGTTTGCTGTTTGTGAGAAGCCATGTGGGGGACACAGCAAACATGTGGAAGAAGGTGCTCTGGTCAGATGAGACTAAAACTATGGAACTTTTTGGCCTAAAAGCGTTGTATGGCAGAAAACTAACACTGCACATCACCCTGAACACACCATCCCCACCATGAAAGATGGTGGAGGCAGCATCATGTTGTGGGGATGCTTTTCTTTAGCCTCTTGCCGACCAGCGCACGACGATGTCTGTCGGCACAGTGGCACAGCTGCGCAAATGGGCGTACCTGTACGTCCCCTTTAAGACATGGTACTGTAAATGTACTCTGATCTGCGCAGCTCAATGTCTATTACCACTGACTTGCAGGAGGAAGCATTTATGACAGAAGGGCCTGTTGGGGTTGATTATAGCGGCTTCACTAAATTCTCATTTCAAAGCTAAACTCTGGGGATATTTAAAAACTACCTGTGTGGCTCCCCCGCACTGCAAGGGTAGTTCTTAAGAAAATCTTCCTTGGGTTCAATTTTAAAATGAGAATCTGGAGAAGCCGCTATAGTCAAAGGCAATGTATAGCGCTTTGTGTCTATCAGTTCTTTTATTGTCAGGACTAGTGTTTGTAAAAATAATCATGTTGTAAAAATCTCCTCAGTTCTCTAGTTCGGATTGGGAAGATCAGAGCCTGGTGTCCTTCCCTGATGATGGATCAGAACCTCCTCCATGCGCTGTTGATGAATGTGTGTGTGCTCTGCAAAACTCAGAGGAAGGTGATGATGACAGCAGGGACTCTGTGTCCCAAACCAGGTATGTTATCTCCCCACAGGAAAGAAAGAAAGAGAAAATGGCTTGATTCCTCCATCAACATAGTCACTCTGTTCATCCTGCTGCGCTATTGTGTTTTTGCCAGCTGGGATCACAGAGAGCCTTCCCTGCCAGCAGAACACAATGGAGACTAGAAGTAGGAAGGAAGTAGCGCCTGGTGTCCAAAAGAATGTCGATTTTGAAAGTAGGTTAAATGGTATTCGTAATATCAAGTACATAAATGCCAACGCGTTTCGGGGGGAGCACCCCCCCCCCTTCAGGGATGTTGCTGCATACTATTTCAATTGTGGGGGGGGGGAAAGTACCCAAGCCGGATAAATAGTTGAAGGTATCGGCGTGCACACTGACAGAATGACAGCTGTGGTTTCAGCTCATTGCTGCACCTGCTACCACAGCTGTCATTCTGTCAGTGTGCACTCTGATACCTTGCAAATATTTATTGGGAATTTTTAGTCAATTAAAATAGCATGCAGCAGCAGCCCTGCAGAGGGGGAAGTCCTTTCCCTTGAAACGCGTTGGCTTTTTTGTACTTGTCGGTATTACAAACAAATACCTTTTAACCTACTTTCAAATCTGGATTCTTTTGGACACTGGGCGCTACTTCCTTCCTACTACTCCAAGTCTACATGCGGAAACGACCATAAGGTTGTAGCATAAAGGCAGCAGCCCAAACCCCAACAGCTTGTGTTACCATCCCTTAAAAGTGGGAATTGCCTACAGGAGGAATTCTTTCCTACTTTGCCCACACACGACCATTGACTGATCCAGTCAGTCCAGTGCAGACTCCAGCACAAACAAGGCAGAACACAATGGTTACTGCTGGCACCTAGAACTGCCGGCAATGATTTAAAAAAAAAATACAAATCTGACAGACTGGTTGTACTGAAGTCGATCAATGTATCAACTTCAATACAACCAGCCTGCCCATAGATAGTCTCTCGGCCCGTACAGAAAGGACCAACCGAGATTCGATCTGACTATGGCTTGCTTTAGCTTTACCAGCAGCTATGTTAGTTCAAGGGTTTATCTACATAGTTTAAAAATCTGTCATTGCCTTATCTGTTGGCAAATCTAAAGGCGAGTGTACAGATAACCTGTATGCACACCTTTCCATGAATTAAAGGAGAAGTGCAGCCAAAGCTTGTTTTGGCTGTACTTCTCCTATTGATTACAGGAGTGCAATTCGTTTTGCACTCCTGTGACCCGTTTTCAGCAGAGAGCGGACTGAAGACTGAAGTCCGCTCTCTGTTGATGTCATGGATATCAGTGCAGGCAAAGTCTGGATCCACCTGGTGCCTGGACTGGCATCCGTCTCAGGCTCTCAAAGCCAATGAGAGACTGAGACAGCCGCTCCCCGCCCCTCATCAGCCCTGCGCTCCAGTGATAAAGGAGGGGCCGAGCAGAGAGCTGTGTCTGACAGTCTGCAGCTCTCTACTCGGGGATCTCTAAAAACCGAGTCATCAGTGGTGTTCTATTGCTTGGTTCTCACAGTAGAGGCACTGAGGTAAGTATGATTTGCAAAAAAAAAAAATCCTTCTCTCTTAGCCTCGGTTCACACCAGAGGCGGCACGACTTGCACGACTTGCAGGTCGCCTCACCGAGGCGACCTGCACACGACTGCCGGGGCGACTTGCAGGACGACTTCTGTATAGAAGTCTATGCAAGTCGCCCCCAAAGTAGTGCAGGAACCTTTCTTCTAAGTCGGAGCGACTTGCGTCGCTCCTATTAGAATGGTTCCATAGCACAGAACGGGAGGCGACTTGTCAGGCGGCTAGGTCGCCTGACAAGTCGCCCCCGTGTGAACCGAGCCTCAAAGTGGTTATAAAGTCTTGTTTTTTTGTTTGCTATAAAAATAACAAACGTTATACTTGCCTGCTCTATGCAGTGGATTTTCACAGAGCAGCCCAGATCCTCCTCTTCTCAGGTGTCTTTGCGGTGCTCCTGGCCCCTCCCTCCTGTTGAGTGCCCCCACAGCAAACAGCTTGCTATGGGGGCACCCAAGCCCAGCTGAAGCTCAGTGTGTCCATTCAGACACTGCGCTGTGGTTCGGCCCTGCCCCCTCTCTCTCCTGATTGGCTAACTGACTTAGACAGCAGCGGGAACCAATGGTGCTGCTGCTATGTCTTAGCCAATCGGGAGGGAGAGTCCCGGACAGCCAAGACACTTGTGGACATCGCTGGACAGAGATGGGGCTCTGGTAATTTATTAGGGGGGCTGCTGCACACAGAAGGCAGAATGCATTGAGATAAAAAAATCTTCTGCCTTTATAACCCTTTTAATGCAACTCTGTATTCATAAATAAGCTGTTATAATCATTTTCAGAATGCAACTATTGCGTGTCGCTGTATTTGGTTTGCTATTCCCTGTACAGCAAAGCATTGACTGTGAAAGGCAGAGGCAGCACAGGGAGCCAATTAAATCAGCTTTATGTAAATATGCTGATGAAAGAACAAAGGAGAGGAGGAGTGGTAATTGATTCTTCTGCTGTCCTATAAGCTGTAGGGCACGTTTGTTACACATATTCCCTACGTGTAACAAAGCACATGATGACTCTGGATGTTGTCAGTCTAAAGACCAGCATCATTCAAATTACTTTCTCTGAGGTGGGTTTGGACCCCAGCCAGTGATTGGACAGTAAAAGGAGAAGCAGCATAGTAAGGAGCAGAGCTCATCTCGCTAACTCTGCTTTCCCTTTCTAACCGCATTTCTTGTCAGAACATGAAGTGGTTCCTTGGGCTTCTCCTCCTGCTCCCAGTCTAAGCTTTGCTGTACAGGGACTGCAAGAGGCTGACACTAGGTCAAATTCGGGTACTTACACTGCTTATATTTACAAAATACATTTGATGAGGCTTTAATGACTACAGAGCTGCATTCATTTCTGTTGTTTTTATATCTTCCTGGAATTCAGCTTAAAATACAATGGCACAAGCAGGAAATTGGATTTTCGCATTCACCGGTGGTGAATTTTTCGCTGTCATTTTGTAAAATACATGCATCTGGAAGATCAACCTGCAGACAATGTTTGGCGAATGGCAGATTTACAGCTTTATGAATACAACATGTATGGTGTGTGTGCCACCCCAGAGGTCTTGGTATGTGGGTGTGTGAGTTCCATATTTCAGATAAGCTTAGAAAGCTTGTTGAAAGGGCACAACAAATGAAATTTATAATGGAATCTTACATTGTAGGTACATAGATGCAATTTCCTTTTGATACCTGTGTTCACATATCTTTTAGATATATGGAGTTGTCCCAGGTTGTGTTGTGTTGTGGGGGGGGAGGGGGGGTGCTCATTTAAACCCTTTCACACTGCGATTTCTAGGCGATTTCAGGAACTGCCTGTGTAAACTTGAGGTCTGTGGACCTCAACTCACATCAAAGTCGGACCAAAGTAGTGAAGGGATTACTTTAAAGTCAGTGCGATTTGAAGTCGCACAGATATAAATAGTACTCATTGGAAATAATGGGATACGACTTGTCATGCGTCTTTGCAGTCCCAAGTTGCAGGACAAGTCGCACAAGTGTGAAAGGGGCCTAAAGGAATGGCGGATCTGGTAGCTGCGTATATGTGTCAGATCCTTTTTCATAGCTAATTTTTCGATGTGTGGTGATTTGTACAAAATTGTAGCATCGTGCGTAAACGTTCTTGCTGTTCTACGCCTCTCAATCTATTCCCTCTTAACTCTGTCAGCTTGTATGAAGAATGTGCCGAGTTACTCCATCAGTTGGCTGACAAGCTTCCAGCACCAGGTAATGTTTTCACTTCACTTTTTATTATGCAAGATAGACCTCTGATTTGGAGGTAGTGTTTTCATGATAAATGGGGCTTACTAGCAGTAGTAAAACATATACATTTTTTGTTTTTTGTAGAAGTATTTTATAAAAATTAGCAAAAAATTTAATATCACTTTCCCATTAACATCCATAGTAAAATGACCTGTTATTCAACAAAATGTTCCCCTTCTATTCTAAATATGTCAATTTTACTAGACTTTACATTTTAACTCTCCCTAACCTAACACATGGAATTGCTCAGCTGTAGTAGTAAAATGTACAAAAGGTGGTGCCTTTTGTCATACAACTCATTCGTTAAAGTCTTCTGTTACCAGATATTTCTACTGCCTGTGCCATATCTATGCCTTCTTAAAGGGGAAGTGCGGTATTTAAAACTAAAAATCATACTCGCTGAAGTGTGGATGCTGCGCCTGTCTCCTCGCCGCCTCTAAGACCGAGAACTGAACAATCAAAGACCACTGATCACTCCGTTCTCAGTCTTCCGTGAGCAGAGAGCCGGTGACTGTCAGTCACCGGCTCTCTGCTCTGCCCCTCTACTGCTCACTGGAGCGGCTGGCTCAGGCTCTCAGCAGTGCACAGAGAGGCTGAACCACCTGCTTGTCAGGGATCTGGGTGGATCATGACATTTTAATGGATAAGTTCACCATTTGAAAAAAAAATAATAAATGCACATCATATATCCTAGCATGCAGCTAAAAGTCTACTGAAGGTTGGTGTCAGCCCCACTACATATTCAAGAAGATAATCCACAGAGGGAATGGGGGGAAAAAAGGCACATGGGCTTTGTGACACCCAAAGAGGATAACACATAAGGTATAGATAAAATGGAATGTTTTATTGAGAGATTTGTTAAAATGATCTCCCATGGACCTGAAAATGTCCAGGAGCGAGTATAAGCACAAAAAAAAATGAATGTAGACACACAATTGGTAAAAATACACCGTATAGCAACAAATTCTGATAGTATGCTTCTAAGAGGCCCCAACGCGTTTCGACCTGTGTGGTCTTCTTCAGGGGATTGCCTTTTGGATATCAGATCAGGACAACTATAGCCAATGAAATATTACAAATGGAGCAGGTTCTATAATGTTGAGGGTCCCTAGGGAAAAGAAACTTTAGATGGAAAAAGGGGTTCCAGATAGTCCAAAAAGATGTAAATGTCCCTAGTACAAGGGATGTCAGCCAGTTATGGAAGTGTATATAAAGCTTCCTTAGGTGAGAACATTTCAGAGATATGGGTTATGTTCCTAGTTGTATATCACAGAAGCAGCATGGCCAGTGGCCTCCGGTTCACCAGAAAAGGCAGCCTGCCCAGACCCCTCTTGACATTCAAAAAGATGAGGCTGATGTTGGAAAACTAGAGATGTCCGGTCATATCCGCACCTCTCCCTCTCTCCCCCTGCTCTGGACATGGTGATATGACCGGACATCTTTTAGTTTTCCAACATCAGCATTCTCTTTTTATTGTCATGAGGGGTCTAGTCAGGCTGCCTTTTCTGGTGAACCAGAGGCCACTGGCCATGCTGCTTCTGTGATGCATGACTGGGAACATAACCCATATCGCTGAAATTTTCTCGCCTGAGGAAGCTTTTAATACACTTCTATAACTGGTTGACATCCCTTGTTCTGGGGACATTTATATCTTTGTGGGCTATCTGGGACCCCTTTTTCCATCCAAAGTTCTTATTTTCCCTGTGTGTATGCAGCGTGCTTGTACCTAGTATGAGCATACAGTAACAACCTAACACAAACTTTCAACGAACCTCAACAGCGCCATGATAGTTCATCAGCTGTCAGTAGTTCTAGTTTCCCATTCACAGAACTCTGTGAATGACTGATGCGGCTAGGTGGGCTGAGCCCAGCACGGCCACATAATTTTTTAAATTTGTGGCAGCTGACACGGGGAGAAGATCCCTCGGTCAGCTGTCACAGCGGGGATCTGAGGGGCCTGCTGCAGCTAAATACAGGTGTAACATGTTAGAAAAGGTAAACTTATCCTTTAAAGTCAGGATCTCTCCAGAGCCTGCACTGGCTGAGTGGGCTAAAGGCCACTGTTGTCTGAAAACTGGTCACAGGAGTGCAAAACGAAGTGCAGTCCTATAGACCCACAGGAGAAGTACAGCCAAAAGAGCTTTGGCCATACTTTTCCTGCTTTCCGCTGTGAAAACCAAACTCCAGAATCCAACATCCTTCTTTGAATCTCTGATGCCTGGTCACCCCCCATTGGCTGTCACGTCACTACAACATTAACAAATAAATGTTTATTGTTCTTTTAAAGTTATGTTTTATTCTGGTTCACAGGGAAAGCATTGGTGGACATCCTACTGATCTCTCCGGATGTTCCAAAGTTGAAGGAGTGTTTACTTGCACTGGGGGCAATCAAACACCTGAGAGAATGGCATGCGGCCAAGATAACTATTGTGACAAGAGAAAAAAAAGGGTAAGGCTGATGGGTTTTACTTTCTTTATTCCCCTGCAAAGTAAAAGCTTAATGGGCTAGTATGCATCGCATACTAGCCTATTATGTGCCACTTACCTGCAAACTAAGCCCACAATGTCCCCGCTGGTGCCCGCGTCCATCTTCACCCCTCTTCCTTCTGGGGCCATGGACTCCAGCTCTGTGACTGGCCAGAGTCGGTGCATCACTCCAGCGCATGCTGCGGCGGTCACTGCACAGGCCCTATAGAAACGGCATGATCGTGCCCTTTCTTTAGCGCGCATCCGCCGATGACATTGGCGCAAGTGTATATGGTAAATTTCTCCTAAAACTTGAATGTATATATATATATATATATATATATATATATATATATATATATATATATATATAATATATACTATATACTATATTACCAAAAGTATTGGGACACCTGCCTTTACACTCAAATGAACTTTGATGGCGTCTTAGTCCGTAGGGTTCAATATTGAGTTGGCCCACCCTTTGCAGCTATAACAGCTTCAACTCTTCTGGGAAGGTGTGACCATTCTTCCAGAAGCACATTTGTGAGGTCAGGCACTGATGTTGGACAAGAAGGCCTGGTTCACAGTCTTCGCTCTAATTCCTTTCAATAAATTTTTATTAGTAGTAGCAAAAAATTTTTTACAGAACCTATGTATAAGGCATTACATGGTAAGAAGATATGAAGATACATAAGAAGCAAATTAATTCGAGGAAAAACCTCACAATGCAAGATGTAAAATGAAAGGTCCAACCAGCAAATTTCTGAGCTACAGTTTAAAGTATATCAAAATTATAAACTAAAATAGACATGTCTCTGGCGATAGGACAATAAAGGATGTGTATTCTGCCAGAACAAAAACCTACAGGGGTCAGGTATAACTCATTTACCGGGTTAAGTGAGGAGTGGTTGTAAAGAATGAGGAAGACTTTATTCCATTATTTGCAAGGGATCAGGGGTCAGGAGAGACGCCCGCCACCCGCCCCTATGGGAACTCACTGCGGGCTTGAGGCCGCTCCCTCCTCCCGGAACCCCAACCTCGGTCGAGTCTTATCTATATGGGGTAGCCCAATATCAATATCTAAATGTGGCAATGAGAAATGTCCAACCCCGTTAATGGTTATATACGAGTGGTCAAACTAACATAGGACCATAGATATCCTCATAGAGGGAGTTATTTAATCAATCGGGATAGCCCTGGGGCCATGGAGCCAGAGGTTGTTAGGGTATTACCATGTCCCTCCGAAAAAGGGTAAAAGAGAAGTACACAAATAATTAAATAATTATCAGGGTTGAACAGTTTACATAGAGAACAATCAGAGAGTCTGAGGTACTAAAGGGAGAGGGTAGTCAGGTAGACTAGTGGAGTGGGAAGCAGGGGGGGGGGAAGACCATCGCACTTGATGAGGAATAACGGCGGAGTCTCTCAGAGAGCCTGTTGCCCTGGTAGGCTAATGCCAGGGCGTAAGGAAATATGACAAAAGTTGGCCCAAGGTTCCCAGATTAGCTCAAACTTACTAACTTTATCCTGGATAATGCTCACTATCTTTTCTTGTGCCATAATCCAGGAAATTTTATGCTTCACCGCTGTGAATGGGACTCTGTGTTTTTTCCAGCAAGAGGCTATTGTTATTTTGGTGCCCAGTAGAATGAAGAAGATCAGTTGTTGGGTATATTTATCAACCTTATCTACTTTCAGATTCAATAGGGCAATCTCTGGAATTTGAGGAATCTGAGCGGTGGATATTTTGCGGATCACTGAGAATACTTTGTTCCATAAGCCCTTATCCGTGGACATGTCCACCATACGTGGAGCAGAGTCCCTATGTGGTTGCAACCACGGAAGCACAGCAGGGAAGCATCAGGATATATCTTAGCCAGAAGATAGGGTACCCTGTACCATCTCATGAGCACCTTAATGCTGCCCTCCATGAGGGAAACATTAAGGATTCCCTTAAATGAGCGATGAAAGCAGTAAAACCATTGATCACTTTCCCATGAGATATCAAGGTCTTTTTCCCAGGACAAGGCGTATGGAGGCTTGGACACCGCAGAGGCAAGTGAAGCATATATGATTGAGATCCCCCCTCTCTGATCCACAGCACCCGAACACCATGATTCATAATTAGTTATTGAAGGGGGCTCTGGTTTGTTTGGCCAAATGGAATGAAGGAAATGTTGGATCTGCATAAAGCGAAAACGTTCGGCAGGGGGCATTTCAAGCTTACTTGTACAGAAGGCCAAAGAAAGTGGGCCTGTGGAGGAGAAATAGTTCCCTATTCTGAGTAATCCTTTGTTCAACCACCAACTAAACGCTAAAATGTTCATTCCCGGCGGGAAGTCAGGGTTATGAAAAATATGTGTCAGGGGTTTAAGGGGGGAAATCGGGGAGGGATTTTTATAGAGTCGGTCACATAATGCAAGAGAGTGTGATAATGTGGGGGCTAGAATGGGTGGTCTCAATTTAGAGGGAGACCAAAGTAAAAAATCAATCGTGTGGTGAGGGACTGCAAGACGTTCCATTGATACCCAATCAGGTTTCTGGCCCTTTGAATATACAATGGAGATCTGGGCCAGCTGGTCAGCCTGATAATACCACCAAATGTTGGGTAGAGCTAGACCCCCTTGTGATTTGGGGCGGAATAGAATGTGTTGTGCACAGCGACTTCCCCTTGATCCCCAAATGAATTTTATGATTTTGGATTGGAGTAGGTGAACTTGTGATTTATGGATAGGGATGGGCAAGGATCTGAATAAGTAAAGAATACGGGGTAGGAGGGTCATTTTGACTGCATTAATACGGCCTAGCCAAGATAAGTTATGGTTATCCCAATTGGATAGGTCCAAAATCAATTTACGAAAGGTGGCAGGGTAGTTGGAAGAGTAGAGAGAAGCTATATTTGCTGTGAGATTGACCCCTAGGTATGGAAGTGAGACCTCGTTCCAGGAAAACGGAAAGTGGTTTTGAAGGCTACCTAGAACATTAGGAGGGACCGAGATGTTCAGGGCAGAAGATTTGGCTACGTTGACTCGTAGACCCGATATCTCCCCAAACTTATCTAGCAAAGTGAAGATATTAGGAGTAGAGACTAGGGGGGAGGTCACGAAGAGTAACAAGTCGTCGGCAAAGAGGGCGCATTTGTGCTCGCGTTTACCACACACCACCCCTTTGATGTCAGGGTGAGTTCTAACTGCAATAGCCAGGGATTCCATGGCTATGACAAACAGAAGGGGGGGAGAGCGGGCACCCCTGTCTAGTACCCCTTTCTATAGTAAAAGGTTCAGAATAGTAGCCCTGTAATCTGACCTGTGCAGTGGGGCCGGAGTACAGGGCTCTAAGGATGTTCATGAAATGTTGACCAAAACCCCAACGTTCTAGTACATGGAATAAGTAGGACCAGGTGACTGTCAAAAGCTTTTTGCAAATCGATGGATAACAAATAGCCGTGTTGCGGGGGGCCTCCATCCCATTGAGAATTAAGAAGAGAGATCATGTTAATTGCTCTTCTGATCTGGTCAGGTCCTTGTCTCCCCGGGATAAAGCCCACTTGGTCTTTGTTGATATAAACTGCTATGCAGGAAGCTAACCGGTTGGAAAGAACTTTAGTTAATATTTTTAGATCATTGTTAATTAAGGAAATAGGACGGTAATTGGAGACCATAGTCGTGTCTTTGTCAGGTTTTGGAATGACCGAGATGAAGGCAAGATTGAGGGCTTTATCCAGGGGAGAGCCAGACCTGAGAGAGTTAAAGAATTTGACCAAATACGGAGTTAAGATAGGTCCGAATTTTTTGTAATAACCCGCGGAAAAGCCGTCAGGTCCCGGGGCCGAGTTTTGTTTCAGGTGTTTAATCACCCTGAGTACTTCTACTTCTGATATGGGATCGTCCAGAAGGTCTGAATGCTCAGACGATAATTTGGGGAGGGGTAAGCAATTCAGGAAATCTGATGTAGAATGGTCAGGTGTTGATTGTTCTTGTTTGTATAATGATGTATAAAAATTATGGAATGTTTCCATTATACTTTTTGGGTTTTGAGAAAGTTCGCCGGAAAGAGTGCGAATTTTGGGGAAGGCAGCCGATCGAGATCTTGGAGACAATTTGGTGGCTAATTTAGTTCCAATTTTGTCAGTCTGGTGGTAAAAGCTTGCGCCTGACCACCGGAGCTGTTTCTCAGCCTCGGAGGTGAGGGCCAGGTTTAAAGAAGTCCGCGCATTTTCCAGCGCCTCTAGAGAATCCTTAGTGGGATTCCTCTTATGGGCTCTAGACAGGGATTGAAATCTTAACCTAAGGTTATTAGTGTCAGCCGTACGTTCCTTTTTAAGGTTGGAGGAGATTTGAATAATCTTCCCTCTGAGTACTGCCTTATGGGCCGCCCACAGCGTTTCCGGAGAAACTTCTCCCGTGTCATTTAAACGAAAATATTCCTGAATTTCTTTAGCTAGAATCGAGCATTGTATTGGGTCACTAAGGAGCCCTTCATTAAGGCGCCATATGAATTTTTTTCCCGGGTTAGGAGATTGTTGCAGATATAGGAGAACCAAGGAGTGGTCCGAAATGGGGGAGTCTCTAATAACTGCTTTGTTAGCCCTAGGGATGTTATGTGATTGTATAAAAATGTGGTCGATTCTGGAGTAGAGGTGATGTGGGGCGGAATAATGGGTAAAGTCTTTGGACCTAGGGTTCATTTCTCTCCATATGTCCACCAGGCCTAGAGAATGCAGAGTGGAAGCTATTTTAGTACTTTGTTTTGGGGGTTTTCTGGAGCGAGAAGGTCCCGACCCCGATTTGTCTAGGGAAGTATCGAAAGGGAGGTTCGTGTCACCTCCCATTATTATTTTCCCCTCGAGTTTTGGGCCTAGAGTGGACAACATTGTGGAGAAAAAGGAAGCCTGGCCTTTGTTTGGGGCGTAGTAAGAGATAAATGAGTATAATAAACCCTCAATCGTCCCTTTTTACCAGTAGAAACCTGCCCGCCTGGTCTTTAATAACTTCGGAGGGGGAAAATTTAAGGTGTTTTGCAAAACAGATGGCTACCCCTTTAGATTTGTTTTCAGCATTGGAAAGAAAAAACTGAGTGTAGTTACCGTGTAAAAAGGAGGGGTTGTATGAGGCTGGGAAGTGAGTTTCTTGCAATAGGAGAACTGCGATTTTTTTGTGATTTGTAGTGATTAAATAATTTGCGTCGTTTGACAGGGGAGTTCATGCCTTGTACATTATGCGTGGCTATACAGATTTGGGAAGGAAGAACGTGTGTGTCAGGGAGCATGGATCAGAGGGGGGGATGTGCGCATCACACAACAAGAGCCTACCTGAGACATCAAAATTCGTGCTCGTGTCCAAGCCTCCGCTGCCTGAAGGTTTTGGAATCTGGGATGTAGCAACATGGTTAGGCCTCTGAGAGATTCCGGGAGTAGGTGAGATGAGGAGGGGAAAAAGTGGGGGAGGATCGACCCTGAGAAAGAGAGACGGGTCATGTCAAAAACAATGTAAAACAAATGATATAAACGATCAGACATACTTAGTGTATCTAAATAACAATCTAAGAACCCTAACAGGGGGGAGGGCAGTCAGCCACCCCCTAAAAAGGTTTTTCCCAAAAACGGGATCCCCGAAAAAGGGGTTATGAAGGTGTTTCTGAGTGGGGGAAAATACCACTCAGGAACTCGTGGAGGCGAAGTGCAGCCACTCCGGCCAAACCGCCATAGAGAAAAACAAAAAGTAGAACCGTAAAAGCAAACTTGTAGGAGTCCTGAGAGGAATGGAGCAACAGAAAAAACAAAGCAAACGTCTCAGCATCCAAACAGGGTCTGGCTAAAAGCCAGGCAGAGGAGAACGGGGGCTTGGGATGTCAGCGTCCCATAGCCTGAAGGTTGCCCCAGGGAATCCTGGAGAGGAGAAGGCACTGTTGATAGCAGACTTTCCATTAAGGAGGGCGTCCATCTTTGGATCTCTTGGCTTGTTGTTTATGCCATAAGGGTTGGATGGGGCTCGAGGGTGGTGGTCTCTTCGCAGACTGAGGTGTTCTGGAATCCATGGCAGTAGATGATGTTGGCGAGTGAGATATATAAGGCCCAGTTGTAGTAGCAAACGTTCCCCATCTCCGAAATTTGTGAAGCTGTAAGACTTGTTTAGGTAGGCAAAGTTGAGGCGAAAGGGGAACGACCATCTGTAGGCGATCGATTTTTGCGATAGGATGCTCAATAGAGGCTTTAATGATCTCCGTCTCTGAATCGTGAAGGGGGAAAGGTCCGCAAAAATTTGAATCGAGTGTCCCTGGAAGGAGAGATTTTCTGATTCTCTCGCTCTGTGCATGACTTCTTCTTTGACTCTGAAGAAATGGGGTTTAACCACAATATCTCTGGGTAGGCCGTCTTGGCGTGGAGGTTGCAAGGCCCTATGTGCCCGGTCTAGTTCCAGCCTGTAATCTGGTATATCCGGAATTAAATGTTTGATAAAAGAACGAACAATTTTATCTGTGTCCTTAAAGGATTCTGGAAGGCCTCTTAGTCTGAAGTTGTATCTGCGAGACCTGTTCTCGAGGTCATCGAGTTTTGAGTATGCCATATCCAGTTGGTCATGTAATTCTTGGATCCTGTCAGTGTTCTGGTTGGCAACTGCAGCAATTTGATCAGTCTTTGATTCGATTGCTTCAATGCGTGCACCCAGCTGCTGCAGGTCAGCCTGTATAGTTGTGGTGATTTGTGAGGCATTGTGTGCCAAACCTCTTGTAAGCATATTAGAGAAAGTGTTCATTAGGGCTGCTAAGTCAGCAGGGATGGGAGCAGAGGGATCATCCTGAGGGCTGGGTGGGGGGCAGCTCTCCTCCATCTGGGATAGGGGGGGTACTTCCATGGGGCTACAGCCTAAGGAGTTCATGTGGGATCCTGTTAATAACCCATCCTGGGAATTACTCACAGTTTGCGGTTTCATCATGGCACTGGGGGAGGGCAGGGGTGGAAAGTCTTCCAAGGATGCCTCCGGATTCCCTGAGGAGCCTCGTGTGGCGCCGACCGCCGCCATTTTTGTGGAGGCCGCAATCCGCGGGCCGGAGTATAGGAATCGGGATAGGTCCCGTCTTGCCGAGCCCCCGGTCATGCGAGGGGGTCCCCCAGGACTCCAAGAGGTGAGGAGAGGGTCCGAAGGTCCGGTTCCGCCGCTATTTGTGGCTGTGGCAGGGGTCGTAGGCCGAAGTGGAGCGGAGCTCTCAGAACGAGCGACCGTTCATGGGGCTGCCGCGCATGCGCCTCCCTGATCTTGTCTTCGCTCTAATTCATCCCAAAAGTGTTCTATCGGGTTGACGTCAGGCAGGGCTGCTGATAGAAATCAGGCACCCGTATAGACTACCTGACGGGCCCCCCCAAGAAAACATTAACGCTATATTTTGCTAAAAAGAATACAATAAAATTATTAGCAGACACAAATACAACATAACTCACAGAATTCCTGCTAAGTCTAAAAGCTAAAACTGAGTTAATAAATAAAAGTGAAAATGAGATTAAAAAAAATATACAGGCTTCAGGATCAGAGAGACCGAGAGTGAGAAACAAAGTTAGGCTCCATGCACACTGGTCTATGGGAATGTTTGACCATTCTTCCAGAAGTGCATTTGTGAGGTCAGGCACTGATGTTGGATGAGAAGGTCTGGCTTACAGTTTTCTGTCTAATTCACCCCGAAAGTGTTCTGTCAGGTTGAGGTCAGGGCTCTGTGTAGGCCAGTCAAGTTGCTCCACCCCAAACTCATCCATGTCTTTATGGACCTTGCTTTGTGCCCTGGTGCGCAGTCATGTTGGATCAGGAAGGGGCCATCCCCAAACTGTTCCCACAAAGTTGGGAGCATGAAATTGTCCAAAATGGTATGCTGACACCTTAAGAGCCCTCTTCACTGGGACTGAGGGGTCAAGCCCAACCCCTGAAAAACAACCCCACATCATAATCCCCCCCCCCCCCCCCCCAAAAAAAAATGATTGGGACCAGTGCACAAAGCAGAGTCCATAAAGACATTGATAAGCGAGTTTGGGGTGGAGGAACTTGGCTGGCCTGCACAGAGTCCTGACCCTCAACCCTTAGGGTGAATTAGAGCGGAGCCTGCAAGCCAGACCTTTCTCATCCAACATCAGTGCCTGACCACACAAATGCGCTTCTGGAAGAATGATCAAACATTCCCATAGACACACACCTAAACCCTGTGGACAGCCTTCCCAGAAGAGTTGAAGCTGTTACAGCTGCAAAGGGTGGGCCAACTCAATATTGAACCCTACGGACTAATGCCCCATACACATGATCGGACATTCCGAAAACAAAATCCTAGGATTTTTTCCGACGGATGTTGGCTCAAACTTGTCTTGCATACACACGGTCACACAAAGTTGTTGGAAAATCCGATCATTCTGAACGCGGTGACGTAAAACACGTACGTCGGGACTATAAATGGGGCAGCAGCCAATAGCTTTCATCTCTTTATTTATTCTGAGCATGCGTGGCACTTTGTGCGTCGGATTTGTGTACACACGGTCGGAATTTCCGACAACACGCTCCGATCGCACATTTTCTGTCGGAAAATCCGACCGTGTGTACGGGGCATAAGACTGGGATGCCATTAAAGTTCATGTGCCTGTAAAGGCAGGCGTCGCAATACTTTTGGTAATATAGTGTGTGTGTGTATGTATGTATGTATATATGTATATGTATATATATATATATATATATATATATTTATATTATATTGCTTTTGGTGATCCTTTTATAGGAAGCATGTGCCAAAATTAAATACACAGGCCACTATTACAGGCTGCCTTCTGAAAATGTTATTGGCTTGGTAGTTATACCTGATCCTCTGACTCCTTTGGGATCGCTGATCTGGAACATGCATGCAAACCTTGAAGTCAGAGCAGACCTAGAACTCTCAATTTGCATACTGGTTTCAGGTCCGTGTCTCATGAGACCATTGGATCTGTATGCCAAATGGGCAATTGGCGTTTTTAGGAGCATTTCTGTTGGCGCGGCTTTCTGTAATCGCCAAAGTATTTTCAAAGGTAATTTAGTTTAATAAAAGTGTGAATTACCTTCAAGTATTGTATGTTTTCTTCCAAAAAATCAATAAAAATGAATTATCACAAAGTATGTATTCTTGCAGGTGGCATAAGATATCGAATTACCTCTCAGCTTCTATAGTTGCTTCCGAAGGTCTTAGGAGTTCAATTGATCCACAAGAGTTATGGAGAGGCTCTACTGAAATAAATGAGCGTAAGGTAAACTTTTTTTTTTGTGGTGTGTGTTTTTTTTTTTTTTTTATATGCATCAAATAGACTTTAGGTTTGAAGTTCAGGCACCATCACCCTTCTTAACCACCCCAGGGACCCCAAATCCGAGGCTCTAATATGCAAAGAAATGTGGTTGGTGGCAAATACCCCAACCCCAGCATATCTTCTGCATCTCTTTTATTGGTTCTTCAACACGATCAGCAGCCGTAGGAACGCAAGTTGCAGGAAGGAATGGGCTAGCTCTTGACCTATTTTTGAAGTCAGAATGTGCATATTTTCCTAAATGAAGAATTGAAAAGAAAAAAAAAATGTGCGTGTTCTAGCACCCCAAATTTTGGGTTTGACTTAAAGTGATTTATAAAGGCTTGTGGTTATTTTTTTTTCCCCCATTAAAATAATAAACATGTTATACTTACCTGCTCTGTTGCAGTGGATTTGCACAGAGCAGCCCCGATCCTCCTCTTCTTGGGTCCCTCTTCTGTGATCCTGGCCCCTCCCTCCTGTTCAGTGCCCCCACAGCAAGCAGCTTGCTATAGGGGAACCAGAGCTGAGTCACAGCTCCCCGTGTCCATTCAGGCATGGAGCCCTGGCCCCGCCCCCTCTCTTCCCTGATTGGCTAGCTGACTTTGACAGCAGCTGGAGCCAATGGCGCTGCTTCTGTGAGTCAGACAATCAGGAAGGAGAATCCCAGGCGGCCGACACACTCGTAGACCTCGCTGGACAGAGAGGGACCCCAGGTAAGTGTTGGGGGGGCTGCTGCACACAGGAGGCTTTTTATCTTAATGCATAGAATGCATTAAGATAAAAAACCTTCTGCCTTTACAACTTCTTTTAAAGTATATGTGAATCCTCCCCCTGTAAAACAACCCAGCAGGGTTTATGTACTAAAGATAAATAGACTTTGCACCTTGCAGGTGCCGTTGCACTCTTTTTTTTTTTTTTTTTTTGTTAGTAAATGTAATTGTGGTGAACATTTATTTTGTAAAGAATACCCAATCGGGTAAAAAAAAGAACAAAACATAAAAAAAAGCATTTTTGCTTGCACATGATTGGATGATGGAAGTCAGCAGAGCTTTACCACATTTACCAAGCTCATTACTGTGCTCTCGTGCATAGAGGGGTCAGTTTTTAATAAGAGGGACTAACAGGAACACCAGGAAGCAACACAAAGAGAAAAGGTTACTTTTTCATACAAACTTTGCTTATCTGGCGTTATCGTGTACATTTTTATATTTTCAGGTTAGCTCAGAAGTGGAATTTCCAGATTTTTGTTTGAGATCTTCTTGGGATGTTACCCCATCACATTTATTGAGACACAGCAGTGTGCTAAATCACAAAAATGACAAGAATTCTTTACTACCTGAGGTATGTATACTCCATTATGACACATATGATGATGCGTTGTACCATGTGATTTGTGTTTTTTCCAAGCCAGTATCTTAGCTAGCCGCAGTCGTTTTTAGCATGATTTTTGCCATTCACCAAATGAGAACGCCTATTGTCCCTTCAAAACCATCAGCTGTTTCAGACCCACTCCCCCTAAGGTGCATGATATACAACACTGTTGCTGCTATGCAAATGTGTTTGTGTGTTTTTGTCAGGTCAGTAGCTGAGCCCTCACTTCTGTACCCAACCGCTCTTCTCAGATTACTTAGGGTAGTCACTGTCACACAATTCACTCTGCACACAACAAACGGCTTTCTGCAGAGCAGAAACAGGCAGGACTCTGCAATAAAGTTGGTTAAAACCTCTGCAATGTACATCACCGAGAAGGGGATTGTGTGTTGGTGGTTTTTTTTTTGTTTTTTGTTTTTTTTTGTTCTCAGCAAATGTGGAGTTACTCTTTAAACTTGCCTTATGCAAATATTGGCTTGTTTTATCAGGTAGGCATTCTGGCATTTAAATCTCAGAGGTTCCAGTTCTTCCCTCCTTCTGTGGTGATTTTAGTGGGGCCTTTTTTCCTTATTGGTTGGGACAGTTTATTTTATTTTATTTTTTTGTAAAAAAAAAAAAAAAATCCTTTTATTTTGCAAAGAAATTGAATAGTTTACAGCAGGGGTGTCAAACTCAATTTCGTTAAGAGCTGCATCAGCAGTGTGGTTGCCCTCAAAGGGCCAGTTGTATCTGGGTCGCACGAAGTGCAGAGTTCAGGATTATGCTGCGTACAGAGTGCAGGGTTCAGCAGTGCGCTAAGTACAGCGAGCAGGGTTCAGGGGTGCGCTATGTGCAGAGGGCAGGGATTCAGGGGTGCGCTATGTGCAGTGGGCAGGGATTCAGGGGTGCGCTATGTGCAGAGGGCAGGGATTCAGGGGTGCGCTATGTGCAGAGGGCAGGGATTCAGGGGTGCGCTATGTGCAGAGGGCAGGGATTCAGGGGTGCGCTATGTGCAGAGGGCAGGGATTCAGGGGTGCGCTATGTGCAGAGGGCAGGGATTCAGGGGTGCGCTATGTGCAGAGGGCAGGGATTCAGGGGTGCGCTATGTGCAGAGGGCAGGGATTCAGGGGTGCGCTATGTGCAGAGGGCAGGGATTCAGGGGTGCGCTATGTGCAGAGGGCAGGGATTCAGGGGTGCGCTATGTGCAGAGGGCAGGGATTCAGGGGTGCGCTGTGCCCAATGTGCAATAGCTCCCTTTCACCCCCCCCCCTTCTCCTGGGTTCTGACCCCTGCACCCTGCCCCCATCCCGCCACCTCATAAACCCATCTTCCTACACACCTTACAAAGCAAACCTCACATCTGTACTCTCTCCTACCATGGCATTTACAAGAATGCTTTCATGGCCAGTACTGCTAAAAGTCATCAAGAACCCCTCTCTCGAGATACACCTGCTGGATGTAGATTGGAACACACAGCCACTGGAGCCATCAGGTACCTCTGCCAATGACAGGCTATGCCGGATTGATGACGCATGCCCTAAGCTACACACACACACAGCCAGCGCCGCTGGGGAGACTGAGGAGGAGAGCGGAGGAAGTATTTACACCGGTTGCCAAGGAGACCCGTTCGGAATGCGGCTGGTGAGAACAGGAGGTGGAGGCTGGCGCCCGCTGCGCGGGCCACATGAAAAGACCTGGCGGGGCTTGTGTTTGCCACCTGTGGTTTACAGTATAAAAGGTACCCAGTGTACATATACAGTATACAACGCCTAGGAGTGTGGATACAATTAGATTGTTACCCCATCATTTACAACCTTGATGGAGAATATAGGTGGCTTCTGTAGAGTTGGAGATCGCGATGGACTGACTCAGTCAGTTGTGGGTCACTGGTTGGGTGTTGGTGGGGCAGATGGGAAGAGTTCTCTTGTGATGCTTTCTGCCCCACCACACCAGAGGAAGGTGGTTATACCTTTTATAGGGTGCCTGGGCTGCAGCCTTTGGCTACAGCCTTGAAGTCGTTTCCACGTGTACTAGTAGAAGAAAAAAAGGGAAGGAGAGCCCAATCTCCAATGTACTGCAAATAGAGAGGTAAATGTAAGGTAGTTTATTAAAAGTAGCAACAAGTCATCAAGCCGACGCATTAAGGGCGCTGCTGTCTGCTGATGGTGTACGGGGAAAAATAACAAATGGTTGTGTCTGTGACACCAAAATCCGAGTGCGAACACACAGCATTCCGATTCACCATCAGCAGACAGCAGCAGCCCTGAGGAAGGGGGAGCCTTTTTTTTTTTTTTCCCGAAACGCATTGGGTTGACATTTGTTGCTACTTTTAATAAACTACCTTCAATTTACCTCTTGACTTGCATTCTATTGGAGATTGGGCGCTCCTTCCTTTTCTACCTCTACTAGTACAGTAGTAGTACTATAGGAGACTATAGGTGGACCTCCTGACAGCCATGGTCCATTGTTGTCACTATTGTCACTGTCACAAAACCAGTCCAGAGAACCTATATTCTGGAGCGAGTACATGTAGAAAGGAAGTGACTGCAAGAGGCTGGAGTTGAAGCAGAGAGATGCAAAAATAATGCTGGTTGTTTTACAATAGTGTTTTAGCAAGCTAAATGTCTTCCACTTAGTTTTTATGTCTACTTTCATTCTTTATTAATAAATTAAGAGTCCTGCAGCAAGTGTAAAACCTCTGTGCATTGTATTTAATTGAAAATTGGATGTAGAAATCTGTCTGCCAGGTACTGGAGAGGGATCTAGGAAGCCAGGCAGTGACTGATCTCTCACTTTCTCCAACAAATAGAAGTATAAGGTTTGATTGATTTTAGGGCTGCAACTAACGATTATTTTCATAATCGATTAGTTGGCCGATTATTGTTTCGATTAATCGATTAATCGGTTGATAAGCTTAAAAAAAAAAAAAAGTGTTGTGTATAATTTAGTTAATATGTAAAGTTTTAAAAAAAGGCAATTTATTCTTAAATATCTCTATGCAGTGGTGAATATAAATAACTATATGGTTAGGGAGCAACATATCTAATCCACTCTGAGAATAACAGACAGAAGAGATATACTGTATATACAATTAGATGAGATATACTGTATATACTATTAGAGGAGATATACTGTATATACTATTAGAGGAGATATACTGTATATACTATTAGAGGATATATACTATTAAAAAAGGGTGAATCTGGTAAATATCATCAGACTCAGAGATCAATTTTTTTTTATTTAAAAAACAAACAATGTCTTCCTTCAAAAAAAATGGCATTTTAAGAACATTTGTTCAATTTTTTAATTGTTAGTGGGGTCAAATTGACGTTCATTTTCAACCATGGTGACAATTTGTAAATAGAAAACTTCTTGGTCAAAGGAATTTTCAGACGGTGTATGTGGTTTTCGTTCATTTTAAAAACAGAATGTTAAAAACAAGTGAAAATTTCAAACATTCTTTCATTCAGCGAATGTACAAAGATTTTTCGTCTGAATATTCTCTTCTGAAAATTGATCCGTGTGGCCAGCATAAGGCTCGGTGCACACCTATGCAGTTTGCTTTTGATATGTTTCTGCAATGCTTTTTGCTGTGCGTTTTGATTTTTGCGCACGTGATTTTGCTGCAATTTGCATTTTTTTTTGCATTTTTTGGCCCAATTTGTTGTTGGGCAGATTAAAAAACACAAATTGCTACAAAAACGCATTACATGCTTTTCTGCAGCTTTTCCATTGAAGTGTATTGAACCAAAAAAGCACCATTTTACATAAAAAAAGTCCCTGAACCTTTCCAAATACGCAGCAGCTGAAAAAAAGCATAGATGTGAACGTGTTCCATAGGAAACCATGTAAATGAACTGCAGTGCGTTTCTGCAAAAAGCACCAAAAAACACACAGATGTGAACCACATCTAAGAGGTTTAGTAACATAATGGGGGTTTAAAAAAAACTAAAATTAGCCCTTTATAGTACAAAAAAAGCAAATAATCTCTATTGTAAGGGGTTCATTTTTTTACTGCAGAACTGTGAAAGTAACATTTACAGTAGCGATTATTTGCTCTTTTTGTACTATAAAAGGCTCAATTTAATTTTTTTTAACCCCATTATGTTACTGGCCGATTAATCGATTATGAAAATAGTAATCGATTATTTTCATAATCGATTAGTTGTCGATTAATCGATTAGTTGTTTCAGCCCTAATTGATTTAAACATCTGTTTTTATTTCAGGCTAGGTTCTAACACTGTGGCTACCTTCATGTCTTACCAGGTCTTCCATTACTATGGCTCATCGTTGCAGTTTGTACAAATGGTGGAGCTGTCAGAACTGCCAAAATATTTCATGTCGGACCATGTGTTTGAACTGTATCCTTGCCTTGGTTTTCCAAGCTCTGTTTTTTCTTATAATTTTGCCTTTCTGCTCCTTCTTGTGCTGAAGATGAGGGTAACAGTCTATGTTGTGCCGTTCACTAATTTTTAAAGTATATCTAAAGTCAAAAATCTTTTTACTATTTTTCTCATGTTTCCTTGACTTCCTGTCCTGTTGACTCAACAGGAAGTGTGTGAATATCTTCCTGTTGTGATGTATTATCCCCTCTTAAATAGTTGTCACGAGAACACGTGTGCCATTGGAAGATTTTCCCTCTATCTCTATTCTTGTGACACCTCCCTAACAAAGACACAAACAGCAATAAAAACCTGACAGGGGTTTTGACCACCACTACTCTATCCCAATCTAAACAAATAGTTTTGACTTTAGTTGTACTTTTAGGGCATTGGTTCACTTCAAAACCACCAGTAAAGCGCCTACGCGTTAATAGATTGTTTTAACTGTGCTTTTGTAGCATTTGTGGTGCGGTTTTTAAAGGACAAAAGGACATGTGACTGCACCAAAAACACTTAGTGGGGGCACGTTTTTGAGGCGGTTCCCATTCATTTCAATAGAGGAGCATGTTTGGTGCAATGTTTAGCTCCCCAAATATGCTCCAAAGATACATCCCCCCCGGAGTTGTACTTTAAGACAAATGACCTAAACATTTATATGTTTATATTTGTGCCAACGTGCAGAGGCCTAGTGGTAACTGAAGATATCTTTAAAAATGAACTCCCTATGGAGCCCCCCCTGTATCCTTGGCTCAAGCAGTAGATAGACTTCTGGGCAAGTTGAGATGAAGCCACACCCTTGCATTCAGCTGACTAATGTCAGAACTTTCAGGATTTAAAGTAGAGCTTAAAGCGGGGTTCCACTCAAATTTTTTACTTAATCTTACCCCCTTCAGTTGATTGCATAGATGTTCAAATGCCGCACGAAAAAATTTTTTATCGCTGTAATTACCTTTATATTGTACCTTTATTGTGGCACTTCCTGTCTCTCCTCCCATGGGAGTAGGCGTGTTTATTGCCTTTCCCCGGCGCCGCACTGTCTCCTGGGAGCTTAGTGTCAGGCTTCCCAAGATTCAGTGCGGAAACAATGATCATGCACGTGAACAAGCTGTGAATGAACAGCATTCACCGAATCCAGGAAATCAATGCTTATGGGCTTCACATGCCCACAAGCAAGATGGAAACAGCCAGCATCCCATTTTTTTTAATTATTATTCTATGAAAACAGACAGAGGCGGAAATATTACACCCAAACTGTGAGTATTATTTTGGGGTTAGCAAAGTGTCTCAATGACCTGAAGAGAAAAAAAAAAAAAAAAGGATTGGTCGCTGGACTCCCGCTTTAAGGCAAAACTTTTTTTCCCATTTTGGATAGAGCAAGGATGGATGTGTGCCATTGCGGAGATTTCCCTTCACTTCTGTCCCATAGCCAAACAGGAAATGAGAGGAAATCCCTGCAAATTCAGGGAATTCCTTGGAATTAGAACTAGTGTCCCCATTGGAAGATTTCCCCTCTATTACTTTTCTGAGGACAACTCCAAAATGTGGGATTTTCTTTTACTTTCATTCCATGCTAATGGTAAACAGGACAAATGGAAAGGGTGAATCTCCCTAACAGGGGCACAGACAGCAATAAATACTGACGTGTTCTAATCCCTATCCACAAAAAAAAAAAAAAAAAAAATGTTTTGCCTTTAGTTATACTATAAGTTGGCAGTAGAGGTTCTAGCATTTCCTAGTAAGTGTTATTTAACCCACAAATAAATAAAAATTATAGTCCCGTAGACTCCAACCATAGTTGCTGCGTGGTCTTAGTTAAACCCATGTCTGCTTTGCATTCCCTATCTCAAATTTCTGTTCTCCTTGGGACCTGTTCTCAGGTGGCTCCCTTGCCCAACAGGATACCATGAAGCCTCCTTTGCATGAATGCACTCGGCTGACGCATGCGTCCATAGAGAGAAATAACCTGGCCTCTAGCTACTCCCCTTCAAATTCTTTATAAAAGCTTGCTGTTCACTCTTATACAAGCTGAATCCCATGTAAAACCGGCCTTACACAGGGCATGAGCTTCCCCACCCAAAAGTTCAGGTGAGCATTGCTCTGCATCTTGGAGCCGGGTATGGTGTAAAGGCGGCTGGCCATACATTGTACAATTTTCTTATTCAATTTCCTTTAGCTCTACCTTCAACTATGTAGTGCAAGGGCCTGCCTGGTTGCATACAAATTGAAAGTGTTTAGGTTTGACCTCCATTTTATATGGTTTTGGTAAATCTAAAGAAAAATGGTATAATTTTAGGCCAGTAGATGGTTTCTTTTAGATCTTTGTGAAAACGCTGACAATGTCTTGTATCACTACCTGCTTACATTGCCTTTTTGTAAAACCAGCTGAGATTTGACTACTATTTTAAAGGTCAGAGATGGGGCTTAGTATGGGAAGGCAGGGCTTAAAGTGGTAGTAAACCGCTGAAGGAAAAAAACCCTGCAAGACATTGGCATAATGTGCTAGTATGCATCGTATACTTATGAAATACTTACCTTAGAATGAAGCCCCTCCCCATGTTTCTTTTGGGCTCGCGGGCTCCGGCGCTGTGAGTGGCCGGAGCCACAATGACGTAATTCCCGCGCTTGTGTGCGGGAGCCCTCCGTCCTGGCAAGAATCTATGAAGTTCCGGCACGATACGCCGGACCTTCAGAGCACATGTGCCGCTGACGTCAGCGGCTGCATGCTAGGTGAATATCTCCTAAACCGTGCAGGTTTAGGAGATATTAATTTTACCTACAGGTTAGCCTTATTATAGGCTTACCTGTATGTAAAAATCACCAAGCGGGGTATACAACCGCTTTAACACCCGCATGGACAGAATCAAATCCCCATACAGCATGAAAAACTAACACAGGTTTTTGGTGCCTGCAGTTCAGCACTTTGACCTTGGAAGTCATGTAGGTCAGCTCAGGTTCACTTTAAATATCCATGAAATATGTTCTCTGGTCTTTTCTTTAACTATCATCAGATGTTTGACAAGAAATTCACTGCAAGGAAAATCTAGACTGATGCTGGATCAGTTGTGCTCAATGAATGACCAGGTACCTGGCTGAATGAGTTTTTACACAATATTTAATATTTTTCTAATTTTCTTTTGCACTATCAAGTTGACATTATCTGGACTGGCAGTTTTTTAAAAACAAAAATTTGTGGAAAATTTGTGCAAAAGAGACCTTGAAAGAAAGCCAGACAAGGTCTTAACTTCAAGGAAGTTAATGCAAATTCTGCTTTAACAAGCTGTACATTATCATGAAACCTCTCTCTGAGAGTAGTTTGCAACGGTTGACATTTTTGGAAGGGTAACATCTTTGTTCCCTCTGTGCTAGGATTCATAATATTAATTCGGTAAAGCAAATCAAGCAGTGCTTTGTTTCTTCCAGGTTGGGGCTTTATTTCTGCTGTCATGTAATGTGTGTAGTCTTTCTCTACCCCCTGAGTCCCAGCGTAGTTCCAGGAAATGGAAGGAGTACATGTCCAGGAAGCCGAAAGACATCAAAGGTGGGCATTCTGTTTTGTGATCTGTATGTGCTGCTCAGCTATTTGTCAAATCTAAAATTCAGGTAAAAAGAAAAAAAAAATCACAAAAATGCAAATGACAACCATTTTTAATCAAAAATATTTTAAGGCATTGTACACTTTCAAATGTTTTTGTTTTAACTAGGTATTAGTGAAAAAAAGGATGTGTGTTGGCATACTGTGTCTCAGCCCCTGTATAGTAAACAAACAGAAATTTCTGACACATAAATGTGGTGATTTAGGCCCCTTTCACACGGGCGCCTTCGCTATGTGGAATCCGCTTGCTCAGCAGAGGACATCTCCGCTGATCCCCTGCTGAGCAGACGGATGACAGGTCCGTGTCCACTCCGCTATGCAGAGTGGACACGGACACAGTCCCACTCACCTCTATGGGGTAATCGGATAGGATAGGGAACAGACCTCCTGTTCGTTTCCACCTAATGTCATCTGATCCGCTGGACGGATGGGGAATAGGACCACCATTCGTCTGTTTTTGGCGGATCGGGTGGCAGTGGGTGTCAGCGGACATCTGTCTACATACAGAGCAACAAATGACACCTAAAACTATATGATCAATGCAGGTGAAAAACACAAGGTGGAGGTTGGAAGGTTTAGAATGCCTTTTAAAAATCAACTAGTACAAATACCAAACTAAGAATGAGCTGCTTCTTTTTTTAAAAGTGGAAAAACCTCTGGCCTCTACAATACCATTTGAGTTCTGCACACAGTTTATTAGCTAGAGAATGGCCTGGAAGGTGTCATTGCCAGCTTTCAGCTGTCTGACAGAATGAAGCCTCAGGGTGTTTTTTTTTTTTTTTTTTTTTTTTTTTTTTTTTAGTTCTGGGACTTGATCACCAGCCCTGGGCCATCACAGGCCATAAACAGGATTTCTGGATTTGAAATTGCTATGAAAATACCAATAATTTCTTTGTGACTGCATCCCCGTTTTTCTTTTGAGTTGGTACAGCTATAATAGAGCAGAAACGTGTTGCAAACAAAGTTAACATTTGTATAGATCCAAAAAATGACCACAGTGCAACTATTTTTGATCTGCATTTTGCATAAATTGTTTAGGTTTCAGCCTCAACATGACAAATACACTGAACGGTAACCAGACCCCCCTAAACGTTGAAAAACGTAGTTCATTCTAACACAGGCCTTTGTCCGTATTAAAATCTTTCACTTTATTGCAAGGGCATGGCCGTATGATCATAAAGTCAAGCTTGACTGTTTCAAACAGCTGTGTGCTGATGTACTATGTTTCTGCAAGCTTAATGTTTCGCTTAGCAAGTAGAGATAAAAAATTATTCTAACAACTCAAAAAAGGAGGGATAAAATCATTGTTTCCGGACTTACTTTCTGCAATCAGACACAGGCAACATGACCTACAAGGTTATGTAAAGTATGTTTGGACTGTATGTTTATTGATCCATTATGAAAGATCTGCGTTGCACTACTCTGTGTTTGTAATTTTGGTAATCTTATCTCGCCTTCCAGGATGGCAACACATGATAGATGATAGGCTCCTCCCTACAGGAAACACAATCCGTTCACAGCTGTTAAAAGGCCTCACCTTTCCCCTTGTCCCTCAGTATTGATTGTGTTTCCCACAGCAAAACGTTTTATTTTTTTCTCTGACCAGAAGACCAGATCGTCGGATGGTACCCCTGTGAGCCAGGTTTCGGAACACCGGTGAGGGCCGCACTAACCTGCCCACCTTAGAACTTCTCACAGGTTGCCAGTGATGTTGTTCAGGCGGTCTGGTTGTAGCTGAGAATCCCCCGCTGTTGCACACCGCTCAGCAGCTCGGCTCTCCTCCGGTCTTCCCCTGTGTGCAGCGGGTGCCGTTTTGCTGGAGTCCAGGTTATGTAAGACACCAAGGGGGGACCTAGCACGCTCCAAACCTCGATCTGAAACTGGTATTTATGGTTAGGACAGGAAAAGTGCTGACGCGACCCAGGAAGTGGGGATAAAGCCTGGAGGAGATGCAGGACCTGCGTGGCTGCAAGGGCTGAAAGACTCCTGTTCCTACCAGGATTCAGCAAGCTGCAAGGAACAAAAGTCTTCCAGATCCCGCCTCATTGAAAGGAGGATGGAAAGGCAGCACAGGTGGCTGCAGGCAAGATCTCTTTATTATTTCCTATGGGGCGTGACACCAGGCTAGCCTTGCGTTGTTCCTGGGAAAGCCCCCACGCTCCCACCTTTTGGAGAAGGGTCCGTCAGCCATGTTAAGGGGGGGGCAGGAAGAGTGACCAGTGATTGTTTCCTCTTCTTTTGCAAGAAGAGGTCTCTGACAAACTACCCTCTATATCCGCTAGCGTTAGCTCCACTAAGAAGTGCAGTCATTGTGGGGAAAAATTGTCCACGCAAAGCCATTTTGTTATTGATCTATTAGCAAGTTGGCCCTAGTGTCTAATGAAAGATTTTCTTAAAGAAGAAATGCTGGCCACTATTCAATCTTTCCGCACCTCTGCAGCCGCACCCCAGGTAGCAAGCTCAGAGGAACTCTCCCCTAAAGAGGACCATTCTCAGGAGAGATTACTCTCCAAACCAGGACCAAGTGTCTTTTTGTCACTCTTTCTGGCACTTCCCCCATCACAGGTCATGGAAGAAATAGAGGAGGTAGAAAGCTAGGAAAGATCTGAGCCCAGTTCAGAGGAGGAGGCGGCTGACCTAGGTCTGGATAGTGACGTAGAAGACCTCAGGATAAACAGACATCTCTTTTGGCCTAGAAGATTTGGAGGGACTCCTTCAAGCTATTTATCCCTGAACCAGCTAAAGAAACCTCTGCACAGGATAATATGTACAGGGAGTTGGTAAAAAAAAAACAGTCAAGGTTATTTCCCCTACACTAGTCCTTAAAAGATTTAGTTTGGAGTGGGAGTTTCCGGAAAGGAGTTTGGTCAGACCTAAAACCTGGAAAAGAAGATTCCCCTTCAAGGAGGAGGGGGCGGATGTTTTTTTTTTTTTTTTTTTTTTTTTTAAAGGTCCCTAAGCTGGACGCCGCCCTTTCCCAGGTGACAAAAAAATCTGACCCCTCTTTTTGAGGATGCAGGAAACATCCAATGGATCGCAAATCAGAATCCCTGCTGAAAAAAGCATGGGAGGCCAATCCCTCCAGCGCAAGCAGCAACCTGTGTTACCAGGAATGCGGGCTTCTGGATAGAAAGACTTAATAAACACCTCTCTCAGGGTAATTAGTCTCAAGAAGTTATAGATCCCCTTTCAGTAATAGGAAGGGTGGTAGCTGCTATGGATTCAGTAAAAGCCTCAGCTTAAACGGGCGCCCTTATAACCTCATCCAGGAGAGCAATATGGGTTAAAGATTGGAATGGCAATCTCACTTTGAAGGCCCAACTGTGCGGTCTCCCCTTTGAGAGATCCTTGCTCTTTGAGCCAGGCCTAAAGTTTTTGTCCAGGTCCTCAGACAAGGGGAAAAAATTTCCCATCAAACCCAGACGGGAAAGGTACAGGAAATTTTTTTCGAGACCCCTTCGGGACAAAACCAACAAAGTGGGGGTACGGTAGAGGTAGGCAAAAAGGCAATTTGCGATTTTCCCTCTCCAGGCCAAAGATATCAAGTGACGCCGGAATCAGGCTAGGGGGCAGGTGTCTCATTTCACTTCCCAGTGTGAAGAAATTTCAGACAGCCCATACATCACCAAACTGATCAGAGAGGGCTACCGCCTGGAGTTCTTGTCAAAGCCCCCTCCTGTGATTACGCTAACGCATCCTCCCAAGGATGCATTAAAAAAGAAAGCCCTGCTAGAAGGCATTCAGGAACTGGTGGAACAGGTGGTGGTTCCAGTACCAAAAAAAGCTATACCAGCTTTTAATCCCACATTTTTGTGGTACCCAAGCCTTCAGGGAAGTATCGCCTTATCATAAATCTCAGGAACTTGAACAAATTCCTAGAATACAAGAGGTTTTCCATGGATAGTATTTACTCAGTGAGGAAAAACCTGTTAAAAGAGGTTTTCATGACTACCCTGGATCTCAGGGATACCTATTTGCATATCCCGATCTTTCTGAACATCAGGCATTCCTGGGATTTGCGGTGGTAACCCAGGAAGGGATTCTCCACTGGTAGTTCAGGGCACTTCCCTTTCGGGCTAGCGGCCAGTCTAAAGGATCTTCACAAAGGTCCTAGCAGTGGCAGTAGCATATCTCCAGGCGACAGAATTAATGTCTTACCTGGATGACCTTCTCATCTTCAGTACGTATGTCAGCTGCTCAGTTAGAAACAGATATCCAAAAAGTAATTTCTGTCCTGCAAAGGCTGGGCTGTCTGGTAAACGTGGAGAAATCATTCCTGGAACCAGCTCAGGTCCAAACTTACCTAGGCTACCATGTAGACTATCGGGCTCAAAAACTTTTCCTCCCAATGGAAATGGTGGTGAAAGTAGTCACAGCCATCAAAAGGCTGGTAGGAGCCCCTATGTGTTCCAGGAGGGAGATCCTCAGGGTTCTGGGACTGATGTCAGCCAGCATTTTGGCAATTGTTTTGGCACAACTGCATGCAAGAGACCTTGAATTTTTTTCACCCTTTCCTCTTGGAACAAAAGGAACAAATCCCTAGATGAAAGTCTAACTATCCCTTATCAGGTCAAATCCTTTAAGTGCTGGTCAGTCCCAAGCAATCTTGAGAAAGTCAGACCCTGGGGTCAGTGGGATCCAATAAAGGTCACCATAGATGCAGGCACCTGGGGATTGGGAGCTCACCTAGGAAAAGCCAAGGCTCAGGGCACCTGGGATAAGGGAGTAGCCAGGTCCTCCTCCAATCTCAGAGAGCTCAGAGCGGTGGGCAAAGCCTTCAAAAGCACGATTGCAGGCAAAGAAGTCCAGGTTTGCTCAGACAACGCTATGGCCATTGGGGGGGGAACCAGATCCAGAGCCCTTCTAGTGAAGGAGATCCTGGACTGAGCCAAGCACAGGGTGGTTTCGTTGGCAGCAGTCTACTTAAAGGGCACAGACAACCAGGAAGCAGACTTCCTCAGCCGCCACCTGTCAGATGGGGATAATGGGAGCTGAACCCAAAAGTATTTCAGGTACTAGTCCAGAAGTTCAGCTGTCCACGGATAGACAGAAAGGTAAAGAAGTTTTTCTTTCTCTCTAGGGAAGGAGAGTCAGAGGGCCTGGATGCTCTAGCACAGAGCTTGAACTTCCAGTTGGCTTACAGCTTTCCCCCTCTGGCACTGATTCCTCGAGTCATCCAGAAACTCAGCCAGTCCTCGGGGCTTCTCCTGCTGGCCCCATGGTGGCCAAAGGAGGGCTTGGTTTGAGACCTTAAAGACTCTTTCAGTAGCACCTCCCTGGAAGCTCCCAGACCTTCCAGACCTTCTCACTCAGGGTCCAGTGCTGCACCCCAGAACGGAATTTTTCCATCTGATGGCTTGGTAATTGAGTGCCAAATCCTCAGGGGTAAAGGCTGCTCAGACAGAGTGATAGACTATCTCCTTTCGAGCAGGAAGCCGGTAACACGGAGGATATACTCTAAAGTATGGAAAACGCTAAAGTTGTTTCCACCTCTGTTCCTGTAATCTTAGAATTTCTTCAGGATGGAGTAGAAAAGCTTGTGGCTGTCAACACTCTTCGAGTACAAGTGGCAGCTCTTTCTGTTTTTCTTGATGCTAGAATAGCGAAAGAACCCTTAGTTAAAAAATTTGTCGGGGACATGGGCTACCTTTTTCACGAGAGAGAGATTCTCGCCTTGGGACCTAACAGGCTTTATCTAGGGACCCCTTTGAACCTTTAGAAGAAATTTAATTTATGTTTTTGACCTTAAATTTAACCTTTCTCCTAGCGATTACCACAGCTAGAAGAGTAGGAGATTTGCAGGGTCTATCCATTTAAAGAACCCTTTTTGTTGATCCTACCAGATGGGATCACCCTCAGGCCAGATCCTTTGTATCTGCCCAAGGTGTTGTCAGCGTTCCATAGCACACGGGTAATAACCCTACCATCCTTCTGTGAGAACCCTAAGAATGAGGGGGAAAAGAGATTCAATTACTTAGGTGAAGAGGCATTTCCTTACATCTATCTACAAAGGGTTGAAGATTTTAGTAGATCCAATCGCCTCCTAATCCTCTTCTCTGGACCAAGAAAGGGACTTCAGGCTTCAAAACCCTCAGTCTCTAGGTGGATAAGGCAAGCCATTGATATGGCAAAGTACTAATGCACTACCAACAGTGTATCAATACAAATAAAGTGCTAATTAATAAAGTTCATACATATAAAGTGCTAAATGAAAAAAGCAGCTAAACTTCTATAGTGTAACCAACACCAGTTGGGAGAATTACTTTACAACAACTGAGAGACAAGGGGTAAGGTGAGGCCTTTTAACAGCTGTCAACTGATTGTTTACTGTAGGGAGGAGCCTATCATCTCTCATGCGTTGCCGTCCTGGAAGGTTTGTAGAAATACCGTTAACGGTAAGTCTAACCGTCGGTTTTTGTTCTGTAGTTCCAGGGATTAAACTTAAAGGGGAGTATTGCAGTTACTACTTCTTAATCCAAGGTTTAAAAAATGGAGCGTGCAAAGCAACCCTGCTTCACTCTGCTAATCAGATCAATGGAGCTGCCTCACTTGTTTTGCTGCATCAACGACTGCATGATGGGCCTCAAACAGACAATCCAGGTAAGTACGAGGAGTGGCTCTGTCACCAATCCATGCCAATTGAGATAAACATCTTAACGTGGTTGTAAAGGCTGAAGGTTTTTTACCTATATGCATTTTATGCATGAAGGTAAAAATACTTCTGTGTGCTGTTCCACCCACACCCCCCTCTAGTACTCACCTGAGCCTCCTCTCGATCCAGTGATGTTCCCGAGAGACTCAGCTGTCCCGGGACTTCCTCTCCTCATTGGCTGAGACAGCCATTGGATCTCACTGCTGTCAATCTCAGCCAATGAGCAGTGTGGAGGGTGGGGGCCAAGCCACGGCTCTTTGTCTTAAAGACACATAGAGCAGGGCTCGGGAGCGAGCACTCACCAGCTTCCCCCTAGCAAGCAACTTGTTTTAGGGGGCACTGGGCAAAGGAGAGGAGCCAGGAGTGCTGGTGGGGGACCTGAGAAGAGGAGGATCTGGGCTTCTATGTGCAAAACCATTACACAGAGTAGATAATTATAACATGTTTTGTTTTTTTTTTCTTTATTTTTAAAAGGCGAACCTTTACAACCACTTTAAGTTAAAATACTAAAGTGCAAATGCTAATCTGTATGTATTTGTACATATGTTCCTGCTATGTCGAAAGTGGACCCCCTCTTCTTTGTAACCACCTTAGACTCTAGAGTGTCTGCTTTGTGTCTGCCCTGTCATTAGCCAAGGTCCTAGCAGGGGCTGGAGGAGCCCATAGTCTGCAAATACTGTTTAATGCAGATCTTCCCTGGCCTGCCAGGTCCTTGGCTGACAACAGGACTAGGGAGAAGGTGCAAGTGCAGTTCTGTGGATCATGCCAGTGGTGGTTCAAAAGATTTTTAGTGCAGTGGGGACAACATTTTTCCTAAGAAATAGTTTGGCAAATGTTTATGCAAGTACTTTACTTGGGGGTGTTTATCTTAATAGACATGCATTGGTGACCAGGTCTTTTTAAAGTAACACTCTATATATTTTTTGGGATAATAGCAGTTTTGAATGTATTTATTAATGCTTTTTAGTATACTATCCTAATGCTGCTACCACCACAAAGGCAGTCTTTTTTTTTTTTTTTGTGGCTGATCAGCACCTAAGGTATAATTTAATTTTCAGTTTAAATCTACTAATAGTTAACAATGTTTTGCAATAAAATTTTTTGGAAAATAGCCACAGCCTGAGTAGTAGAGCATGTCCCCTGCGACCATGCTGTAGAAGAAGGTATTTTGTTCTGTGTGTGGAAGCAGTGGTCTTTCTGCAGAAGCCCCATATACCCAGGGCTGAGTTTGACCTGTAGTGCTGCAATAAACTAATATACATGTATATGATATTTGATTGTATATTGATACATTTTCAGTATTTCATTGCTTGCATAGTAACAATAAGTGCACTATTTTTCTATATCACTTCTGGTCACTATGCAAGAAATGAAATACTGAAAATGTATCAATATACAATCAAACAGTGAATTGAATAGTCCATAAGGTTGAATATGGAAATAAGTACATGTGCCAATAGCAATGAAAACTTATATAGTGAAATGAGATATTCCACTGGGCGGCAAACTACGTGAATTGTTAAGGAGTTCCACCATACACACGTGCCCTCCACCGTAATCAAGCCTCTTGCCATTTGGTTGTAATCCCCAATTACAGAGATCAAACACACATGAGAAATAATGGACCCCTCGGGGTGTCCCTAAATGGGATCAGTATGGTCCACTTGGTTTTAACATATGATATTCCCCAATACCAACAACAATGGATTCCAACTCAAACAACCGCCATAGAGGAAAAGGAACATAGGCTGCACATAGCGTGAATACTGCTATGTTTATCATTAAAAACGCCACAAGGTACTCTCATGATTCAGGACAATAAAAAACACTCAAACCACATGGAGCCTCATTGACAGTCGGCAACGGTGGGTGTGAAAGACGTCACACATTCATGGTCCCGCCCAACTAGTTTTGTATCACATCGCGTCGTCGGGGTAATGAGCCTAAACACTCTGGTGAGATATATCCTTATCTGGAGAAGAATCAGATGCACCTTTATTCCACTATGTTTTCATTGCTATTGACACATGAACTTGTTTCCATATTGAACTTTATGTCCTACATCTGCAGAGGGATCAATTCTTTGACACCGAGAGCAAGGGCTCTTCTAATCGGCATGCTGGCAGGGGACAATATTTCCGGTTGCTTTCTAATGAACTGTAAGACTTTGCATACCTTTTTGTTGTGCTGCACCTGATTTTTTTTTTTAGCAGGTTTAAACCGAGTTTAGTTGAGTTTCAAAGTCGGGCTAAAAAGCTGCCTGTGTGTCAATGTGCTTACAATTGTTAAACCATTAATGGAGTAGCTTTCCTCTTTTTCAGATTGCAGCTTACTGAACAATTTACCTCTTTTGGATGGTGATCAGATTCTGCGGAGGGAGAGGGCTCTGGCCCGTGCTCGGTCCTTAGCAGTGGAGGAATTTTTCAGTAAGTGTTGGATGCCACATTTTCTGTTTGAATTATTATATCTGTTCAAGGAACTTTACCTCCCTATTATGATTTTTTTTTTTTTTTTTTCCCCTTTCCAGAAAGAAAAGATGGTTCACAATCGCTTACCCCTGCAAATATGAACTCATTGAAGACCTTATTTAAACTGACTCGGGATGCAGTTTTCAGGATTTATGATAGCAAACTGCCCCATGATGTGGCCAAGCAGGATGAAAAACCCAACAGCTCTGGAGCTCCCCCTGCTGGTAAGCGTCCAGTATTGAGAACTTGCGCATCCAAGGAACTATTCGGTCTGGCATCTGATCTATTGTGTGGTTGGCCCCTGCAGAGCCCAGGTTCAGTAAGGAACTCCACAGCTGTCATTTTTAATATACACTATATTGCCAAAAGTATTGAGACACCTGCCTTTACACACACTTTAATGGCATCCCAGTCTTAGTCTGTAGGGTTCAGTATTGAGTTGGCCCGCCCTTTGCAGCTATAACAGCTTCAACTCTTCTGGGAAGGCTGTCCACAAGGTTTAGGAGTGTGTCTATGGGAATGTTTGACCATTCTTCCAGAAGTGCATTTGTGAGGTCAGGCACTGATGTGGATGAGAGAGCCTGGCTCGCAGTCTCTGCTCTAATTCATCCCAAAGGTGTTTTATCGTGTTGATGTCGGGCAGGGCTGCTGATCGCGTGCCCCGTATAGACTACCTGACAGGGCTGCTGATAGAAATCACGGGACCCGTATAGACTACCTGACAGGGCTACTGATAGAAATCGCGGGGCTCCATATAGACTTCCTGACAGGGCCCCCCTCCAGAAAATATTTAAAGCTTTATTTCGCTAAACAGACACTAGCTGCAGCTAACACAGAATAGGTCAACCTTAACCCAAAAATAAACTGAAATAAAAAGTTAATGAATGATGTTGCGCTCTAGGTAGTAATTAATCAAATAGTATGTACACAGCTACACACTTATGGAATCAATCCTAAATGCTAATAGCTCAGTACTCAAACATATATAACCACTGTAGGCAGATTAGGAAATATTAAGTGCAAGTGATAACGGTGAAATTCAATCTTCAAGTAGATAGTAATAAAGTGTTAGTGCTGAAAACCACATAAATACTATTACAAATATATCTAAAGTGCTAATAAAACAATGTCCATATAATGGTGAGCTGGAGACGTGAAGTGCTGCTCCCAAAAGCGCTTTGTGCAGGTCAGGTAGCGAATAAACTGACTTTAGTGATTTGTTTCTTCAGTGTAATTACATCTCTGTATAAGGTGGTCCCTTACCGTACCGCTGTAAGATAACAGCGTTAAATTATTATATAGAGATGGCCAGAAGGATCCGGGCTCCTGCAATGAGTAAACTTAGATCTCTCTTCTTGGGGCGGTGAAATTGGGCGATGAAAAAATATAGAGGGAGCTCCAGTTCAAGTGCAGTGTATAAAGGAGAAGGAAGAAATTAAGTCCCCAATTTTTTAGTATGTAAAGGCTAAAATGCTTTTATTATAAAAACAGCTAATAGGGTACTCACATTAGGAGTGTAAAACACAAACACAGCACCACGAGCGTCGAGCTTGCAACCTGACGTCTAAAGTGCTAATGTCCATATAACAGTGAGCTGGAGACGTGAAGAGCATCACTTCACGTCTCCAGCTCACCGTTGTATGGACATTGTTTTATTAGCACTTTAGATATATTTTTAATAGTATTTATGTGGTTTTCAGCACTTTATTACTATCTACTTGAAGATTGAATTTCACTACGGTCACCATTACCACTTGCACTTTATATTTCCTAATCCGCCTACAGTGGTTATATATGTTTATTTTAGTACTGAGCTATTAGCATTTAGGATTGATTCCATATGTGTGTAGCTGTGTACATACTATTTGATTAATTACTACCTAGAGCACAAAACCATTCATTCATTTCGCTAAAAATACAATAATATTATTAGCAGGCACAAATACAACATAACTCACAGAATTCCTGCTAAGTCTAAAAGATAAAACTGAGTTAATAAATAAAAATGAAGATGAGATAAAAAAATATATACAGGCTGGGCAGTTGGAGCTCGGGGATCAGAGAGACAGAGGGATGTTTTTTTTTGTACAAAGTTTAGGAGAGTTTTACGTTTTCTTTCTGCCAGGAAGCTCCAATCGGAAACACAAACCAAAAAGGTTTTTTTTCCTGCCTCTAAACGTTGAGCTTAAAATATGCCTCTAATCATCCTAATGTGCATGGACACGTAGGATAACTGCTTCTAGAGACAGAGCACAAAACTCCTGTAGAAGCAGCAATTTTTAAGCCAGTGTGCATGGAGCCTTAGAGATATGATAAACTCAGGAGCAGAGCTAACATTACAGCCAATGCTGAGAGGGGGGGCCCCATACAGGGAGGGGGATTAGTGAGGGACTACTGTCTTTCTCAGCAGATAAAAGCTGGCAGGAGGGGGAGAGACCAGCTTTCAGCTGCTGGAGGAAGAGACACACAATTGCCATCCATCACTTATCCCCCTCCCTGTGTGCTCGGGCCCCCTACAAGAGGACCGCCCCCCCCCCCCCCCCCCCCCCCCCATATCAGCGGCCCTGACATCAGGACTCTGTGCAGGCCAGTCAAGTTCCTCCACCCCAAACTCACTCATCCGTGTCTTTATGGACCCTGCTTTGTGCACTGGTCCAAATCATTTGGTGGAGGGGGGATTATGGTGTGGGATTGTTTTCCAGGGGTTAGGCTTGACCACTTAGTTCCAGTGAAGGGAATGCTTAAGGCATCAGAATATCAAGACATTTTGGACAATTTGTGTGAACAGTTTGGGGATGGTCCCTTCCTGTTGCAACATTACTGCGCACCAGTGTGCAAAGCAAGGTCCATAAAAACATGGATGAGCGAGTTTTGGGTGGAGGAATTTGACTGGCCTGCACAGAGTTCTGACCTCAAACCGATAGAACCACCACTACCTGGAACAGCGGATCACGTATATATTTGTGATCCGGCGCAGAGGTGCCGCCCTGTAGCAGTAAAACTGCTATAGGGTGGACCTTAAGTGGTTAACTTGGTTCCGAATAGGTAAAGCAAGTATCCATGTTGGACATAAAAAGGGGAACCATGCCATTCACAGAATAAGTGAAGAGCATAGTTTAAAAAAGAAAAACAAGGAAATAAGTAAAGAGAAGAAGAGAGAAAGTGTTTGCCCTTAACAGCAAAGGTGAGGAGGGCCCCCCCAGGACTCGCTAGTCTATTGATAGATCTACTTTCTCTAATTTTAACAGCACTCTGCTGCTTTCAGTGTTCTACCACTAGGATTTATAAGTGTGTAGTGTTTGTTTTTTTTTTTTTTTTTTGCTTTTTATAGAGGGGTATGACTGTGGTAAGGGAATGCTGCAACTTTATAAATAGAATTCTTAATGTCATTCAGTTAGTTTGCATCTCCTTTTTATAAAGACATTGTTTCAATGAATGATTGTACACAGCCACAAATGTTTTTCTTTCAAAAGCCTCAGTCTTCAATAACTAATCCATGTTGGTCTCATGGTGGAGGCATATGCAGTTTACCCTCACTGAAATTAATTTAGTACTTGTATGATATCAATGAAACCAGTGGCATACAGGAAGATATCTTGTCACATAATAACCTTTTCAGCTCAGAAATGCATTTCCAGAGCTTTTCGAAAGAGTATAAATGTCACTTGTGTTAAACTCTTTCTGTCACAATTTTTGTTTCAGAATCCCAAACGGCCATATTGAATCCATCAGAATGGCCAGAGAGAAATGTACTACAGAATCTGGAAAACCTGGAGAAAATCCAGCAGAGAATCCGGTGAGGAAATCCTTCACTAGTCACCTACTGTAAAAGTGCTAACGCTCTTCGGAGAGTAATGTCCCTTTGCTTCCAGAGAATGCAAAGTACTTGCACAAAAGGTCCTCATCTTTTCATACATTCCTAACCCTTTTAGTGACCAGAGATCGAGGCCTAGCTTCCCAGGTTAAATTTAACAGCATAGGTATGTAGCACTTGACAATGGCTCTCTGACTTAATTTTCCTATCTACATTTTTTACACTATTTTAAAGGATATTGTACATGGTCGGCAGAAATAGGGAAAAACTTACTGTAAATGTATCTGGCAGTTACAGTATTAAACTGATAAAACCTCAGGCTGGAGGCTTTTTTGATGTAATAATCCTACAGCACACAGATGAGTCACTATAGATCATAGCTAACCTAGTGTTCTGATGATTAGGAACCATTTATTCCCAGTTGTTAGTTGGGAATGGACCTGTTAATTAAATCTGGGATCGAGGGCCAGCAGCCACTTATAGTGTTGGCTGTTGGTTTTTAAATGGATTTTTTTAACGTGTTCCCAGCACAGGGCATCATTCTGGGGAACATTAAAGTAGGGTTATAACCCCTGTCAGATTTTTTTTTTCCCACCTTCTGTGCCCCCATTGGGGAGATTTACCTTCACTTCCATTCCCATTGCCAAATAGGAAGTAACTGGAAATCCCTGCAAATTAGGGCAATTCCTTGGGGACCCCCAGGTCACCAGAACTAGTGTCCCCATTGGAAGATTTCCCCACTCGATCCAGTGATTTGACCATCTGCAGTGGTTCTCTCCTCTCAGCCATTGGCTTCTGCTGCTAACAATCAAATCCTGTGAGCAGAGAGCGAGGGGTGGTGCTGAGCCATGCTGTGTGTGTCATCGCACACAGCCTGGATCGGGAGGGAGCCAGACAGTGGCGGCTGGTACTTTTTTTTTTTTTTTTAGGAGGATCAGTGTTATAATAGCGAATATTCTATTGCTGTTGTAACACACCTGGGTGGGACCGGAGCGTACTCTGTGTGACCCGAGCCCACCCTATATTGAAGCCTATTAGTGCCTCTGGCTCTAATCGGTGTTTCAAAAAAACAGTCCCCCCCCCCCCCCCCCCCCGCTCTGAAATCCATGCGCTGGTGTCCTGAATGGGGCCGGATGCATGGATGGGGGGTGGCGCCCTTGCGCCTTTAATGCCAGCCCCCTAGAGCCAACAAGTGCGCCCCCATAGGAAGTGTTTTTTTAATGGTGGCGCACCAAGAAGAGGTAGAGCCCAGAGTGCTGGTGGGGGATGGGAGGAGGAGGTTGGGGGCTGCTCTGTGCAATACCATTGCACATAGCAGGTAGGTATAACATGTTTGTAAAGCTTCATTTTTTTTTTTTTTTATTAAAATAATCACTTTAAGCGTCAGTGTACCGTGTTGTCAAACTCCAGCTGTGTGTTTGACATTGCTTGTTTGAATGACCCAAATATGTTAATCCGTTTCTTCCAATTGTATAAATCTGGGACCTCAGGAATGTTTTGCTGGACCTCACTTTGGTTCCTGGCCCCTAAGGTTTTGCACATGGTCCTTTTTTTTTTTTTTTTTTTTTTTTTTTTTTTTAATTTTACACTTTAAAGTCTGTACAGTTTTGAGCAACATTGCACTGGCATGTACGTTGAAAGAGTCCCAGGCTGTCTGTACTTAATTAGTAGCATTTTATTCATGGGTAGATCATATGGGAGTAAGAGTGTCGGTGTCTTCTGGAACAAGGGAAAACTAAAATAGGTTGAATTCCCACAATATTAAAGGGAGACTCAGTCCCCACTTCAGAGACACAAGGAGAGGGGAGAGGTCAGAATGTAGCCTGGTCAGGAAGGAAATCACCGAAAGAAGGGAGAGGAAAGTGTTAAATGAAGGCATAATCTATCCTGGATATTGTGGAATGACAGGAGAATTTTATGAGGGTGCAGGTGAAGCCATCTCCAAGCATCCAGTAGGCCTAGTGAGTACATGGTTAGAGCAAAGGGAATATGTTTATATACAGGGTGGGGGGGGGGGGGGCTTGGGTTTGAAGGGAAGACATAGGGAGCATATAGTCAGAATAAATCTCAGAATAAACTGAAAAAAAAAAAAAATATATATATATATATATAGTGCACATCCAGGAAGAAACTCAAACAACATATATATGCAGGCAATGCGTATAGACACTAAATATAATAA
Organism: Aquarana catesbeiana; assembly: GCF_042186555.1. Taxonomy (NCBI): domain Eukaryota; kingdom Metazoa; phylum Chordata; class Amphibia; order Anura; family Ranidae; genus Aquarana; species Aquarana catesbeiana. The sequence goes on along the minus strand of NC_133328.1, from coordinate 605,997,080 downwards.
ACCAAAAAGATTGATATATTATGTGACAATCAAAATATAAGTGAATGATGTCCAATGAAGTGAAAGAAAAAAAAATTCTCTTAAAAATAAATTATAGTCCTTACTGTTTGGACAGGTGAACCAAACAATAAATTGTAGATATCCAAAACGAGTCTCAAAATAACTGACACTTGAACTGGATAATGATGTGACAAAGGAAAACGTGCCCAAACTTGTTAAGTGATCCACCTCCAGAGAGTCAAAAGGCTTACCGGAGCAATTGAACCCAAATGAGTGTACACCCAATGGGTCAATCAGGCTTGTAGGGCCACACACCCAGGAGTAACTGTCCCAGAGGACACGACTTCCAACCAGAAGACCAACTCCAACAATGGACCTCGATGGGATAGGTAATGGACAGAGAGCCACATGGATAGTTGCTCCAATAGAACAGATTTATGAAAAGAGAGAAGAAGTAGGCACATAGTGTAATCCCATTTAAATAAGAAGTACGGTAATTTATTCAATAAAAAAGGAGGAAATGCACTCACATTTTAGTAGATAAAAAAACACTTTGGAATAAAACGGTGACATCAGCAGAGCGTCCAGACGCGTTTCGTCTTAAGACATGTGGGAAACGCATTGATTGCAGACAGTGCGGTATATTTGTTTAATATCTTTCACAGGGAACATATGGTCCCATACCATACATTATTAAAATCCCCAGCCCAAATAAGAGGGAATAGAAGGAAACTTTGCAACAAATAGGGCTTTTCCCTTGAAGCATCTGAAAGTTAAAGCGAGGGAACATACACATCTCTATTCAAGAATAACAGAGGTTGATTACCCACAATGCAGTGCATAAAAACATTTTCTCTTGGGGTTCAGTTTGAGACCCAAAATGGAGTATATTTCACCAGCAGAGTGCCAGAGTCCCTCCCCCCCCTACTTGTTATTTTGAAAGGTGCTGTCAATACAGTATTCCTACAACAACTTTTTTCTCATGTCCTGATTACATTTCTTACAGGGCATCTATGCTGTCCAGCTCAGCAGAGCATTTACTGGCCGGAAGGACAATCAGAAGGAAGGACTGACCCTGCTGGATGCCAAGGAGTTACTGAAATACTTCACTCCACAAGGGCTAGCAATCGGAGAGCTTCAACCCTTACAGGTCCAGAGAGGGTAAAGGTCAATTTTACTATATCTGTAAAGTATTAGACAACAGGCATATTACAACCCTTTATCTAATTAAGTTGAATTCTTGGGAAGTTTGTTATCCAAGGTGGGATAAGTATATGGGATTTAAAAAAAAAAAAAAAATATTACTACCATAGTTGGTTACTAGTGAAACTAAATCCCTACATCTCAATTGTGCAAGCAACAAAGATTAAAATGTAGAACACAACATTAAAGCAGAACTTTAACACTCTCTTATTCAACATTGATTAGTTTTAATGCTGATTAGCATTAGCAAATGGATAGAAAGGTAGATTATATTTAGTTGTGTGGTTTTTTTGGTTTTTTTTTTACATTTTCTTTAGTTACTTTCCTGGTTTCCAGGCCTAGGCAAATGATGTCATACATCGTAGAAGTATGGGAGGAGGGGTTTTCCTAGCTAAGCACACTCTCCTGCCTGAGTTAAGGTCAGATGGATTCCAGGAAGTCAGTGGTACAGGAATCGGCTGCCTTTACTCAAGATGTCCACGGCCGAAAATGCTAGGGGGTGGTTTTCTAAGTGATTTCTCCGTGAAATAAAGCGTGGATACTTGGATGGGTGAGTTTGGTTTGAATAACAAAAATAATTAACCACTTCAGCCCCGGAAGATTTTACCCCCTTCCTGACCAGAGCACTTTTTTTATAATTTGTCAATGCGTTGCTTTAACTGACAATTGTGCAGTCCTGCAATGCTGTACCCAAACAAAATTTGCATCCTTTTTTTTCCCCCACAAATAGAACTTTCTTTTGGTGGTATTTGATCACCTCTGCGGTTTTTATTTTTTGCGCTATAAACAAAAAAAGAGCGACAATTTTGAAAAAACAATATTTTTTACTTTTTGCTATAATAAATATCCCCTAAAATAAAAAAAAAAAAAAAAAAAAAAAAAAGTCTTCATCAGTTTAGGCCAATATGTATTCTTCTACATATTTTTGGTAAAAAAAAATTGCAATAAGTGTATATTGATTGGTTTGCGCAAAAGTTATACCGTCTACAAACTATGGGAACGTTTTATGGCGTTTTTTAAATTTTTTTTTATTTTATTTTTTTACTAGTAATGGCGGTGAGCTGCAATTTTTAGTGGTATTGCGGTGGACAGATTGGTCACTTTTGACACATTTTGGGACCACTCACATTTATACAGTGATCGGTGCTATAAAAATACACTAATTACTGTATAAATGTCACTGGCAGGGAAGGGGTTAACACTAGGGGGCGATCAAGGGGTTAATTGTGTGTTCTCTCACTGTGTTCTAACTGTGTGGGGATGGAACTAACTAGGAGAGATGACAGATCACTGTTCCTACTTTGTAGAAACACACGATCTGTCTTCTCTCCTCTGACAGCACAGGGATTTGTGTGTTTACACACGCAAATCCCCGTTCTGGCGCTCGTGCACGCGATCGCACCCGACGGCCACACACATTGGGTCTCCCGCTGTGCAGCGGGCGCACCCTCCTAGGCAAAGCCGTATACATACGGGATTTCGCCCAGGAGAGCCATTCTGCCGCAGTATATCTGCATGAGCCGGTCGGGAGCCAGTTAAATATCGTTTTTAGTTTGTGGTGCTCAGATGCAGTATAGTTCCACTTTAATATTAGTAGGAGATTCTAACTTAGCCTTAGATCACATTCTGAATAAAACCCACACAAGAGATTCTACTCATGACCCTACAGCAAGGATAAGCAAATAGCGGACCACCAGCTGTTGCAAAACTACAAGTCCCATCATGCCTCTGGGTGTCATGCTTGTGGCTGTCAGAGTCTTGCTATGCCTCATGGGACTTGTAATTCTGCAACAGCTGGAGGTCCGCTAATTGCATATCCCTGCTCTAGAGTCTGTAGAGAATCATCTAGAACAGTGGTTCTCAACCTTTCTAGTGCCATGACCCCTTGATAAAATTTCCCAAGTTGTGGGGACCCCGAACAGTAAAATTATTTTCGTAGCGTGGGTTGTCAGCACCCAAGGCAAGACAAGTAATTTGCGTCCCTAACCCATGGAAATTTAGTGCTCCCTGAGTCCCTTCCACTTGTAAAGTATTAAAACCCCTTATGGTACATTTTAGGATGTACCACTCTCTTTCTCTTTGTTCTCCTTTCTTTCCCTTTTACCTCTCTCTATCCTAATTTCTTGTTTTTTTCCCCCCATCCCTCTCTCTAGCTGTCTTTCTTGTTCTTTCTCCTATTCTTTCTCTCCCTTTTTATTTGTTCCTCCCCCTCTTTTCCTCTCCCTTTAATGTATTTTCTATTTTTATTCCTTCTCTTGCTCCTTGGTGGAGGGAAGCTGGGGGAGGTCTGATCAGCCAACTTAGGTGCTCTTAATCAAGATCATCTGCTGATCTGAGAACTGTAGTGGGGACTTTTAATGGCAACTATAATCACAGGTAGTGTTGCTCACTGTGTCTCTGGCTTCACTGTGTCCCTGACTTTGTGGTGTCTCATAGCAGTGACACCTATGCCGAAATCAGGAGATCGGGTTTCCTCCAACCCCTCCCATTTCACATTCCTCACCAGTCAGTTGACCTCTAGTTTCTGCCCCCCAGCCATGCCGTGAACTTAGTGGGCGGCCGCGGGCTCCATGAACAGCCCAGCTGGGCGGCCACAAAAAGGCTGGGAGAGTGGTGCAGGCTTCAGGAACAGCCCAGGATTCGGTGACCCCTGGCAAATCATCATTCGACCCCTGAGGGGGTCCCGACCCCCAGGTTGAGAACCACTGATCTAGAATATCCCATGTGTTTTATGTCCTTGGTTTTCATACCCAAAACATTATTTGCACAGATTTTTTTTTTTTTGCCAGCTTGGTCCCACCATGACCCAGTCAAGATATCCTGTCTTAACAGGAAAACTACACCGTTGGTGTTTCAGTGGGATTTAAAGTGGAACTTCTAAAAATGTAAAGATAGGCAGAATTTTTAATGCAGAAGAGACATGCTTTATTTCTTATGCATTAAGGCTACTTACCTGCCTGTCTTCCCTGTACAATAAGCGCAAGTGCAGCTCACTGCACAAATTCGGCAAAGCCGAATATGACGGATTGACGTCATCTCTGCCTAGCAAATGATAACAGCCGGTGATCCAGTCCCCGAAGCGGGCCGCCCAAAGATATCAGCGGGGAGTTTGGAGGATGGCTCATCACTGTGTTCAGGGTGAGTATAGTTCTGCTTTAAATCAATCCCCGCTAGGGAACTAAGCTTACATCAGAAGATATCTTTCCTCCTTCAAATTTGGCAGCACATATAGCAAGTGTAAGGGGGTTTTTAATTTAGCTCTGCTTATGGTTGAAGAAAGCACAGAACCTATTGAACTAAAAAAAAAAAACAATAATTACCACAATCTATAATAATTACACAAGCACAATCCTTGCCCAAACCTTTATTATAGATCAAAACAAGTAAATGCTAAACTTAAAGAGTAACTCCACTTTTGTTGAGAGAAAAAAAAATTCCCCTCTGGGTGATCTATGTACATTACAAGGATTTTTAACAAACTTTGATGCAGATTCCCCATTACCCATTTTCTGCTCTGAATGAATAGCTCTTTGTTAGATCATGTCTGGTGCAGGACTGTTTCTGAATGGGGGTGACTAATTCATTACAAGCAGCTGATGCACTTAAGGGGTTCTGATTAGAAAAGTTGCAGTGTCTTTGTCCCTTTTTAGAAGTGATTATTCCTTAGGGGGAGTATCTGACCAAAAATAATTTTAAAAAATTGTTGCAGAGGATACCCAAAACATGACTTGTATCAGCAGGAAATGGCATTTCTGGGTGGGTTCTGTACACTAATTCAAGAGCATTGCTTCCTGTATCAATTATATACCCTTTTTTAATTTTTTTTTTTATTGATATATATATGTTAGAAAATACGTGTGTGCATATATTTTGCCACGGAAAGTGAAGTTTAATTTATTCTACAGTGCATCTGAAAAGTATTCACAGCGCTTCACTTTCTCCATATTGTTGTTACAGCCTTATTCCAAATTGGATTAAATTCATTATTTTCCTCAAAATTCTACAAACAATACCCCATAATGACAACATAAAAGAAGTTTGTTTGAGAACTTTAAGTATAATTTATTAAGAATAAAAAAAAAAATCACATGTACATGCTGTAAGTATTCACAGCCTTTGCCATGACACTCTAAATTGATCTTAGGTACATCCTGTTTCCACTGATCATCCTTGAGATGTTTCTACAACTTGATTGGAGTCCACCTGTGGTAAATTCAGTTGATTGGACATGATTCGGAAAGGCACACACCTGTCTATATAAAGTCCCACAGTTAACAGTTCATGTCAGAGCACAAACCAAGCCATGAAGTCTAAGGAATTGTTTGTAGATCTGAGACAGGATTGTATCGAGGCACAGATCTGGGGAAGGGTAAAGAAAAATATCTGCGGCATTGAAGGTCTCAATGAGCACAGTGGCCTCCATCATCTGTAAATGGAAGAAGTTTGGAACCACCAGGACTCTTCATAGAGCGGGCCGCCCAGCCAAACTGAGCGATCGGGGGAGGGGATAAGGGCCTTAGTCAGGGAGGTGACCAAGAACCCCATGGTCACTCTGACAGAGCTCCAGCGTTTCTCTGTGGAGAGAGGAGAACCTTCCAGAACAACCATTTCTGTAGCACTCCACCAATCAGGCCTGTATGGTAGAGTGGCCAGACTGAAGCCACTCCTCAATAATAGGCAAATGACAGCCCGCCTGGAGTTTGCCAAAAGGCACCTGAAGGACTCTGACCATGAGAAACAAAATTCTCTGGTCTGATGAAACAAAGATTGAACTCTTTGGCCTTCATGGCAAGCATCATTACTGGAGGAAACCAGGCACCGCTCATCACCTGGCCAATACCATCCCTACAGTGAAGCATGGTGGTGGCAGCATCATGCTGTGGGGATGTTCTTCAGCAGCAGGAATTGGGAGACTAGCCAGGATCAAGGGAAAGATGAATGCAGCAATGTACAGAGCCATACTTGATGAAAACCTGCCCCAGAACGCTCTGGTCCTCAGACTGGGGCGAAGGTTCATCTTCCAACAGGACAACGTCCCTAAGCACACAGGAGTGGCTACAGGACAACTCTGTGAATGTCCTTGATTGGCCCAGACTTTGCCTCCGATTGAACATCTCTGGAGAGATCTGAAAATGGCTGTGCACCGATGCTCCTCATCCAACCTGATGGAGCTTGAGAGGTCCTGCAAAGAAGAATGGGAGAAACTGCCCAAAAATAGGTGCTTCAACAAAGTATTAAGCAAAGGCTCTGAATACTTGTGTACATGTGATTTTTTTTTTTTTTTTTTAATAAATTTGCAAAGATTTCAAATAACACACTTCTTTCACATTATGGGGTATTATTTGTAGAATTTGGTGGAAAATAATGAATGTAATCCATTTTGGAATAAGGCTGTAACATGAAGTGAAGCGTGGCACTTTATGACTGACTACAAAAGCTGAAGTGTAAAATATATGTTTATTGATTTAAAAAGAAGGCACAATACAATACACCTGACCACTCAGCAGAGCGTGGTGCAAAAACAATACATAATTGCAACATTAACCACCACAAGAAAAAAGAAAACATTCTGGGTAGTAATAGATCTAGAATTATTAAACTGAGACTTTACAGAACTAAAACTCATGGAGGTCTCGGAGTCTCTAACCTTATGGCATACCATCAAGTGGCACAGAAGATGGCTCCATTCCCAACATTTCCAACCTTGGCACCTGTACTAAATCGTCCCAAATTTCAGCCTGGTTAATACTGATACCTTTTTTGTTTGGTGGGAAAACATAAGATTGTGAGGCATATGGGACCTTTTGGCTCTGGAAGTGTTGCAAATAATTTAGACCACTACAAGAGAACTCCAGTTGCCTTCAAGTGAAATATTACACTATATAATCTGATCAGCTTTTATCTTAACTCTAAAATTAATATAACTGTCCACCCATTATCACTAATACTATTTGAAACGTCTTGAGAAACTGAGGTGATGTATTTTTAATAATATACTAACTAAGCCTAGTCATATTCTCCCATATATGACGCAATGAGAAGTAGTTGTGCATATAAACTTGGACCTTTTTTTTAATAGCCAATGATTTGTCAAAGATTTCTCCCTGCACCCGCTGTCAGAATTTTAAAACCGTGCGACTGTGTGGAGCTACGTCATTCATTCAGAGTTCTTCTTTTTTTTTTTTTTTTTTTTTTTTTTAACCTGCATATTTTTACAAAAGGTGAAATTGGCCTTTTTAAGGTGTAAAAAAAAAAAAAAAAAACTTTCAACTGTCTGTCGTCCCCCCCGCTTTTCCCCCTTTTCCCCTAAACACCTGACACCATCCAGCAGTGTCCCCGCCGGCAGCCTTGCTCTGCTCTCTTCTTGCATTAACTGGCTTTACTGAGAGCAGCAAGAGACATTGCATCCTGCTGCTGTTGGGCGAACCCTGTAAGGAGGCAGCTGGGGGCCGGGCTGAGCTACGCTGTGTGCGTCTATGGTATTCCACAAAGCAGGTTAAGTATAGCAGATTTGTTGTTTTTAATTAAAAAAAATAAAATAGCTTTACTTTCACCTTTTAAAATAGATTCTGGACAAGGATTTTTTACTTTACTCCATCACAGGGGTAAATTTACCTAGATCAGTGTAAACTATGTTTTACAAAGTAGACAGTGATATTCATAATCCATTGAAAGAGATGAGTGTCCTATATAAATCTTTGCCACCAGAATTGCGATTGCATAGAGCTGTAAACAAAGTGTGTGTGTGTGTGTGTAATTTATAATACACAACCACTAGATGTCACTGCTGTACCTTCTGATGTGTCATTTACTGCTCCTTCAATCACTCTGTGCAAAAGAATTTCAAGTGCACGCCATTCATAATGGGGATAGATGTTCAAAGACTAACGTGAACCTTAAAAAAATAATAATAATACTGTCATTGAGAATTCTACTGAAAAAGCTAACCTATTAGTAAGTTTAAGAAGATTTCAGTATTTTAAAAAAAAAAAAAAATGTTTTTGTTTGCTAATGAATGCATCTACACTCCACTGTCTGATGTTCTTACTTAAATTAATGAATGACAAATGCTCTAAGCGGGAGATTTCATCATATATCTAAACCGACACACCTCTGTAAGCTGTTGCAATAAAGGTAAAGTAGTTTTCTGCTGCTTGGCTGAATACCATCATCATGGGCACAAATACAGGGAGAACTAGTGGATGCCGCCACTCAGAGATATTGGCTGCCATTTTTAACTGCTTTAAGGACCAACTGCGGACAAATAAAAACTTTTATTTTTTTTTGCAGTGGGGCTGTGTCCGCACTGCAAGGGTTAATTTCTTGTTTTGTCTAGGGGAGAGGAGAAACCATTTTAGTGATCCTCTGCTCCCCTGCAGGTGTTGCTTCCCTGCAATCTGGTGTTAATGTCCCTCAGCATCCATTGCAAGGCTTTTAACCCTGCTGTGGTCTTTATTTAGGACAGGACCCTAGACCAGTGGAGTGGGGGGGGTGCAGATGCTGCAGGGAGGAGCGGAGGATCAGCCAAGTTAAAAATAATAAAATAAAATCTCCTTTTATTTTTCCTCTGGGCATGAACTAGCAATTATCCTTGCAGTATGGGCACAGCCTATGTATATATGTGTGTATATATGTGTGTGTGTGTATATGTATATATATGTATGTGTGTGTGTATATATATATATATATATATATATATATATATATATATATATATATATATATATTATATTATATTATATTATATATAGTGTAGTGGTAGCACTCTCGCCCAGCAGTAAGAAGGGTCGCTGGTTCAAATCCCAACCAAGACACTACCTGCCTGGAGTTTGCATGTTCTCCCTGTGCCTGCGTGGGTTTCCTCCGGGTACTCCAGTTTCCTCCCACACTCCAAAGACATGCTGGTAGGTTAATTGGATCCTGTCTAAATTGTCCCTAGTATATGAATGTGAGTTAGGGACCTTAGATTGTAAGCTCCTTGAGGGTAGGGACTGATGTGAATGTAAAAATGTATATGTAAAGCTCTGCGTAAATTGACGGCGCTATATAAGTACCTGAAATAAATAAATATATATATATATATATATATATATATATATATATATATATATATATATATATATATATATATATATATATATATATATATATATATATATATATATATATAAATTTTTTTTTTTTTTTTTAATTACTTTTAATGTGTTGCCCAAGCTTCTGGTCACTGGTGCACTCTGTGGTTTCCCACATCTCTATGGCTTATAATGGGTGAGTAGGGCCACTACTAAATCCTATAAGATGAGAGGTTTGGGGTCAGCGCTAGCAGTGAGGAATGTAAGGTTTGGGTAACCTATGAGGTGTGCAGGCACTGGAAATTGTATGCTGTTGATAGTGATTGTTAAAGAAAAAATTCTTTCCTTTCACAGATTTTCTTTTCAGTGTACTTTTTTTTTTTTCTGCTTTCATGTGCCATGACATTTTTTAAACTTTAATTCTTTACATTCTCATACTATATCCATCTTTGCAGGAGTTGAACTGCAAAAATTAGGTTGGGTAGTGCTGTGTCCTGCTGTGGGAATGTACGGACAATCAAAACGTAGATGTATTTTCTCTAGTCTTTAAATGGAATGTATAGTGTGTGATTTTTTTTTTTTTTTTTTTTTTTATTAACCCATTTATGACTACCTAACATATGAGCAGCAGCAAAAAGGTGGAATTTATTGCCCACGTGATGCTCATATGCGTCTCCAAGCAGCCCATGTTTCTTTGCTGAGATTGCATTTCCAGCACAGAGACAGAGCTGTCAAAGAAAGCTCATGGTTCCTGCTAATGATTGGTAGCCAGCGGGACTGACTCCTATCCTGATCATGTGACAACTGTGAGAGCCAATCATAGTGGCTGAGTGATTGGCTGATTTTTTTCCATGCTCCCCTGGTGTTCAGAACTTTTTAACCACCTTAATACACTTACCCCGGCCAAATTTCAGAATTCCACACGGTCAATGGCGATTACTCAGGCATGCAACAGTGTACCGAAATGACATTTTTATCATTTTTTTTTTTTTTTGAGACCGAGCTTTTTAAGTTATTTAATCACTGCTAAATGAAAGACCGCAAAAAACTTTATTCTTTTTGTTTCTTTTAATAAAATTTTGCAAATAAACATAATCGTTTTGTATAAATTTAGGCCAAACTGTATAGAGTTACATTTCTTTGGTAAAAATAACCCAAATCAGTGTATATTTAGTCTGTAGGAAAATTATAGAATCTAGAAGCTATGGGATATATGTATTTGAAAATTGATCAATCCTGATGTACTGACTGGCTGTCCTGAGGCCCTAAAATACCGACCGGACAGTACAAATACCCCCCCAAATGACCCCTATTTGGAAACTAGACAGTCTGAGACATTTAGAGGCATGGTGAGTTTTTTTTTTTTTTTTGTTTGTTTTTTAAGTTTGTAATTTTTTGTCATTTTTGGAAAATGAGTAAATTAAAGCAATGGTAAACCTCAGAAAAAAAAAAAAATACCAGCAAGACAATGGCATAATGTGCTAGTATGCATTTCATACTAGCACATTATGAAATACTTACCTTAGAACTAAGCTCCCGCAGCTCGCCCGGTCACCGCCGAGTAGGATGACCTGTTCTCTCTGGGGTTCGCGGACTCCGGCGCTCTGAGTGACCGGAGCTGCGATGACGTCATGTGCACAGGAGTCCTCCGTTCCGGCTTGATCCACTGGGACTTCAGCGCGCATGCGCCCCTGCTGTCAGCGGCTGCATGCAGGGTGAATATCTCCTAAACTAAACCGTGCATTTTACCTACAGGTAAGCCTTATTATAGAAATGACCGAGCGGGGCATACAACCGCTTTAAATAAAATGTTACCTTTTTATTTTTTTTATTTATTTTTTTCACAATTTATTTTTTTACATACTGTCGCCAGAGCAGTACAGCATCACCATATGACTGGTGTGGTGGTGATCAGGGACACTGACGGGTGACAGTATGTAACACTGATTTGCTTAAAACAGTGATGATCATCAGTCATTTCTATGAATGGCATACATTCGTTCATTGTCTGCTATTGTGAAGCTGTGATTGGCCACAGCTATCACATTGTACAGATTTACTGTGATTGGCCCTGTCTGTACCATGTGATCACTCTGACCAATCCCAGAGTTCAAAACGGTATCACACAATGATTGGCTATAAATGAAAGTCATTCATTGTGTACAACTGTCATGCGATCGCTGTGATTTGATTTTAGTGAATTTAAAGTTGATTGTATGGTCAGATTATTAAAGTGAATGGTTGCTTGTAGAGGTGCACCGAAATTTCATCCGCCGAAAAATAAAAGAAGAAAAGGTGCCCATAATGGAGCCAAAAAGGGGGTGGGGTCTGTCACAGGTGCCGCCCATTGTGGGGCTGTCATCCTGGCGTGCCCCAGTCCTCCCTTCCTCTCCTCGCAGAGTCGTGATCTCCGTGTGTCACAGAGCTGATTTGTCCAGGCGGCTGCAGTAACAATGTCCCGCCTCCTGTGATAGATGGCACACTGATCCTTTAATGTCTGGTGACATGATCACAGGAGGTGGTTCATTGTTACTGTGACCAGGAAATTCAATTCCACCTTTGTGACACAGCGGGAGATCGCCGCTCTGATCCGAACACTGACAGCATCTGACAGGCACAGGTAGGTTCTGACAGGCGCCGGCAAGGATGTACCTGACTGGTAGGCGTTGATCTCTTGTATCATGTCTGCAGTCTGACTATCTCCTGAAAATTTTGCTAATACTATTAGCAGTGTGTGTAGCCTCCCTGGCGGTTTTCCCGAGTGTGGCTCGGGGTTAAAATTCAGGACCATTAGCGGTAACCCCGAGCCACACTCGGGATCGCATTGCAGGATCCTGGGGCAGCGTTACTTACCTTGTCCCCTTGATCCTGCGATGTCACCCGCAGTGTCCGAGGGCTCCGTCCTCCTCCGAAGCCTCTCCGTTCCCTGCGAGCGGCGCGACGCACGGGGGCGGAGCCTGGCGGCAAATTCAAAAAAAAGTAAAAATCATAACACATACAGTACTGTAATCTTACAGATTACAGTACTGTATGAAATGATTTCACATCCCTTTTGTCCCCAGTGCTTTGGCCCATGCCCTGCATGCAGTTTTACATGATATACACTGTTCTTTCTGCCTGGAAACTGGAGATTGTCCATAGCAACCAAAAAGTGTCCCTTTACGTCAAAAGTGGCTTTAGACCAGCTAGAAAACAGCGATAGTAAATTAGAACACTTGCAGAATTGAGCGATAGTGAATTGTGGGGAAATTTATTTTATTACTATTTTTTTTTATATTTTTTTTATTATTTATTTTTATTTATTATATTATAACTTATGTTTTTGTGTTTCAAACTTTATCATACCCGGGATATCTACTAGACTCTGGTTTGGACAGATTTATGTGTGTTATTGTTAAGATTTACAGACCTACAATATAAAACGCCAAATTTCCATGCAAAATAATGGTACCGCTTTCAGCACCTAAAATCCAAAATAATCATACCGCCAGGGAGGTTAAGTTTTTAAGTAAGAAATTGCAGCCATGATACAGTAGAAGGTTAGTCTGAGGAAATGATACAGGACATGGTTAGAGACTGAATTTTTCTTGACCTTTCTTGCACTAAAGGTGCCAATAATGGCCAACGATAAATTAATTTTAATTTAAATTGATGATATTAATAAAAAAATCATATATAATACTATTGTGTGTGTATATATAAAAATATAATTTTTTTTTAAAACTGTCATTTTCGGTTTTCGGCAAAGCGCATCCTGCATTTTCGGTTTCGGCACCAAAATTTCCATTCGGTGCACCCCTAGTTGCTTCAAGCTGCTGTTTGCATGTCCATTGACTTTTATAGGAAGGGAAGACTTTCTCACTCTAACAAAAGGCCTTGAACACCATTTCTTCATGACCGATTGCAGCTGCTGGCCTCTCCTTCCTGGCTGTCATAATCCTTCCAATGGCTTCTTTGTTTTCTGGAACAAATTTACTAATCAAGAATTCTGACTTGACAGGGACTTTCTTACTTTTGTATGCTTATTCTGGGTCATTTAGAAATTGAGGAAGCCGGCAAAGCAACTTGTTAGAAGATCAGCCACGGTCACCTTCACTTTTTCTCTCTGAATTGGCTTTTTTTTGAAAGCCAAACTCCAGGCTTATCACTGTGATTGTTTTTGCTTTTAGTTATTTATTACTTACCTTTTTCTGAAATCTTCAGGTTGCTCATGAGATGCGCTTGGGCTCATCTTCCCCTTTTTTTCTTTTCCCGCCAGTGGGTGGTCTTCTGATAATGCAGAGAGGGATGCTGACATGATGAGATCTGTGCCTCTGTCTGCATTGTTGCACTGTGAATAAAAGCTGGTGTAACACACCCTGCAGGGAGCATTTCTGTGATGAGCTGCATTTAATTTTGGAGTGTGTCTGTTTTCAGTTTGAATGAATGCTGGGTGTCATTCAGCACAGGAGTCTGAGGACATCTGGTGGCAACAAGCAAGTACTGCGGGTGACAACTCCGGTATTGCCACATGCACTGCTTATTCATAAGCTGTTGCAGGAGCATGATTTTATTAAAAAACTTGGTTTAAGGCACTAAAGCAGCCCTTGAGCTAGTGGGCCATTATAAATGTTAGAATCCTCGAATGCCCTTTAAATTTAAAACGGTTGTTGCAGAGCTGCTGGTGACTAAATGTAACGCAGTTCCATTCTTGTGACATGTCAGACATGTTTTTCAAGTTTAGAAGGCAAAATCTTTTTTTTATCTGTTTCAATGCATCTTTCCTGTCTTTCACTTGGCTGATTGTTTTCGCATTGAGCTGTCTCTGTAAATGGTTCTCTGGCAGTGTCTTGATCACAGGTTCATGGTTTCATTTACACTTGGTTAAACTTGTTACAGTTCACGTGAGAAAGATTCCCAGCTATGTAATGTACTCTGACCTTTGTATGAACTCCCAGGCACCGAATTGCCAGCTTGTGTTAAAGGAGGAAGAAAGCATCGCTCAAGTAAAGAGGGTGACGAAAAACCTGTCCGGGATTGCAGACCCCTCTATTCAGCTGTGTGCACTGCAAGTCATAGAAATAATAGAGCACATTATTCTGTATAGAGGGCAGCTCATGATATATTACCTGAAATTCTTACAGACAGAAAGCAAAATAAGATTTCCTAACGGCAAAACTCGGCACGATTGAAACTTTTTTTTATTATCACGTGTTTCGGTTAAATCGGTGGTTTTCAACCTTTATTGAGACCAGAGCCCACTCCATTTTTCCAAAACCTTCCATATCCCAATCATAAAAAAAAAAATTAATTATATTCACACAATAAAAGTATAGGAAATCAAAATATGTATTGAAATTCTGGAAGGCTGTGGTTGGAGCTGGGTGTCACTGGGGAAATGGTAGGTCCTGGTGGAGGTTAGGGGCCTTCACAACAGACCTAGTGGCCCTGAAGGAGATGGTTTCTGCATTGAGCTGGGGGCAACTGTGGGAGATGGGGATCACTGGAGGGGGCTGGGAGCTTTGCCATGGCACCGTGGGACACTGTTGGTGGTACTATTATACTGATGGCTTTTTAGGGGGCCTGAGAGGCTGTAGGCCCCTTCAGGATCCTCAATACAGAAGCCGCACGGCCCGACTTCTGGTGTGACTTCTACTCAAATCAATGGGCTCCCATAGGGAAACATTGATTCTGAATAGTGACAGAGAAATGCTGCTAAAAGCCAGCCAATGCAAAAAAAAGATACTAAAAGCATGTGTTTACAGCCGCTTTTTCCTGGTGTTGGTAGTGGCTTTGCAGCTCGTTTTTTTTCTAACGCCCATGTGCATGAGGCCTAACTGTTCTAGTATTTACAAGTTTGATGGTTTTAGTTGAGAGTATTTTCATGTCTTTGTAAAGAACAAAAATAACTGCTGTTTCTATAATTGTTTCTTCTGACATGACAGGTCCTATTTTTAAATATTTTATCTGAATTTTTGTTGCTATAACTGGCTCTCCTGTTCCTGGGAGATTGGTCTTTTACATTGGTTTCTGGGAAGTTGTGACACTGCAGCAGACATGGATCATCCTTGTACAAGTGTTTTAAAAAATCTTGCAGTTTGGGCTGTACTGAGCACTAAGCACACCATATGTGTGATAAACTGTCTCTTCCCATTAGCCTCCAGGAGACTGTCCATCCTTAGAGATTTCAAGATACCAGAAGTTCTTCTGCTTTCACTGTGAAGTTACCAATGTTGGAAGATGCTGTGGTGATCCTATCCAACATATTAATCTTGGGTGCTGATTCAGAGTAGTTTAAAGCGAATCTAAATCCCCAAAATAAAACCTGTATTATATCTTAGATTGCTAATTTTAAAATGTTCGTAAAATCACAACAATAAAATCAGACTGTAAAGGCAGTAAAGCATGCTTGTTATACTTACTGTGGAACTTAATTAGTTAATCCTGCGCATTGTGTAAAAATGGTGTTTTATGCTGTCTTTGCTGATTCCCCCCGCTTTTTTTTTTTCCCTTAGGAGTGTGCATGTGATTAGCACAAGGCCAATCAGCACTGTCCAGACAGAGGGTCAGGGGTCATGCAGTCTCATAGGACAAACAGGAGAATGAGAACTCCTCCTACAAATTTTAACTGGACACTATTAGAAGTCACAAGACTGCTATATACTTCTGATAAGAAAAGGTACAGTGGTGCCTTGGATCACGTGCATAATTTGTTCCAGAAGAATGCTTGTAATCCAAACCACTTGTATATCAAAGCAAGTTTCCCCATAGGAAATAATGGAAACTCAGATAATCCGTTCCACAGCCCCTGCTATTATATGCAGGGGCATATATATGTATATAATATGCATGTATGTATGTTTAATTTGCCAAGATATAAAGGGAGAACTGCTCGCCACTGGGCTTCAAAATTCTGAATATTATGAATTTTTACTTGTCTTAGTTTTATAAACAAAAATGGATCTCTCCTTCTGAAACTGCTACTGCCTGGCTGTCATGTAGACTGTCTTTAGTATTGATACCAGCATAGCAGGTTGTATCATTCAGCTACTTCATATAGCATATTTTTCTCATGTCTGTTTTACTTTGAGTTATCATGCAGGCTTACCTGCTTAATTAAATACTGTGCACCAGAGGGTAAGAAACTGGTATCAACCAGTAAAAGAATGAAGAAAACCTTAAATATTCGTAATAAAAGTGTAAGAATTATTTTTTTTTCTTTGCAGAGAAAATGTCTTTCTACTAACACCCCAACTTACCCCACGAAAGTTGAGTGGCCTACCATTTGAAAAAGCCTCTGAATGTCACTACCACAACCTTGAGTAAGTTCTTTGTATGTTTCTCATTTTTTTTTTTTTTTTTTTCAAATTGCCTTTGTGTTTTTATTAAGAAAAAAGTGTGTGTGTATATACATATACACACATACATACACACATACATACACACACACACACACACACACACACACACACTTCCTCCCAGTGATACCAATGATGGGGCACAGTTTCTCCCACTGACGCCAACAACGTGGCCCAAGTACACCAATGATGGGACACTATTCCTACCAATGACACCGACAACGGGGCACAATTCCTTCCCATGACACCGACAACGGGGCACAATTCCTTCCCATGACACCGACAACGGGGAACAATTCCTTCCCATGACACCGACAACGGGGAACAATTCCTTCCCATGACACCGACAACGGGGAACAATTCCTTCCCATGACACCGACAACGGGGAACAATTCCTTCCCATGACACCGACAACGGGGCACAATTCCTAGCAATGACACCGACAACGGGGCACAATTCCTAGCAATGACACCGACAACGGGGCACAATTCCTTCCAATGGCACAATATGTAGCACATATTCCTTATTAATCAAAAGTTCCAGATGGAATCACATTTTTAAAAGGAAGGTTAATATTTTTATTATAATTGGTTCAAAGTGCTCTTGAGAAGAAACAGGAAGCTCTGTGCATCGGCTTCCCCTTTTGTGACCAGAGGTCATTGATGCCTAGATACCAGACCAAAATCAGCAGCATCAGATAACTTGACAATAGCAATGACTAGTTTGTAAACCTACATTTTTTTTATTTTTATTTTTTTTTATTTTTTTTTTAATCTATATTTTTAAAGTGAAATTCAAGGATTTATTTCCCCCTACCCTCCATGTATAATTTTTTTTTTAAACGTGCATATGTCGAAGTGCTAGAGGTCTCCTTCAGGGAAGAGCAAAGCTGTCATTCTGCCTGAAGGCTGAAAATACTCCAGGACTGGTACTCTCACATCCTTATGTGAGTGCTGCTCAGTCTTGGAAGAATGAAAACTATGGCTAAAATATTCTTATTTAATTATAAACATTTTAAGAAAAAAACAAAGCAAACAGCTGATAAAGTGTAAAACTTTTATTTTTTGTTTTTCTATTTAATTTTTTTTATTACTGTAATTTTATCAGTTACAGCATTAAACAGATGAACACTGCCTCTTTCTGGCATCTGTAGGCTGAAGGCCTATTTTGTTAAAACTTCCAGCACACCTGTGACCACTGTGTCCTAGCTGACATAGTGATCACATGGTTGGGAAACATGGCACCGTGCTTGGGGTCATCAATGTAGGAATTGTGGGCAGGAAGAGGTCCATAAAATAAAGATTTTGCACATAAAGTAAAAAAAATAAATCGGTTTAAAAAGTTTTACCAAAATAAACTATTATTGTATCCCTATTAAAGTAAAAACAAAAGCCTGATTTGTACCTATTCTAGATAATGGATCCCATACATCTATGTGAGATCGCTTTGTTTTCTTATTTAATTCAGGTATTGCCTTGATGAAAGGAAAGCATTAGATCGTGATGTGGCCTTTTCAGAGCTGCAGTCTCGACTCATTCGCTATGAAACTCAGACCACTTGTAACAGAGAGTGCTGCCCTCTACCCTTCGCTCTGAGTCCCCTTCCATCCCCTGCTGTCCTTTCTGAGCCAGGCAGTGTTCCAGACGGAGAATCTTTGCAAGACCCCCTGAGGCTAAAACGACGATCCAGGGACCTGGATGGATTGATTGCCAGCAAGAGGTAAATGACTTGTCTCATATGTGCAGGTTCTGTTTGGACAGTCCATCACTGACCAGATATAGGGATCTGCTGTTGGAACGTTGGAGTTTGGTTCTTTGCATCTTTTAGAGTGAATGAAACCCAAGGTAACAGCCCAGTCACAAGAGTAGTCAGGTCTTGCTTGCACTTATGCCATTGAGGCGGGACTCTGGCCACCTTGCTCACCATCCACTTTATTAGGTGCACCTTGCTAGTACTAGGTTCCAGTCTTCATGGCATAGATTCAACAAGGTGCTGGAAACATTTCTCTGAGATTTTGGTCCATATTGACATGATAGCATCACACAGTTGCTGCAGATTTATCAGCTGCACATCCATGATGTGAGTCTCCCCTTCCACTACTTCCCAATGGTGCTCTATTGGATGAGATGTGGTGACACTGGAGGCCACTGGAGCACAGTGACCTCATTGTCATGTCCAAGAAACCAGTGGTGAGATGATTGGAGCTTTGTGACATGGTACATTATCCTGCTGGAAGGAGCCATCAGAAGATGGGTACACTGTAGTCATAAAGGGATGGACATGGTCTGCAACAATACTCAGGTAGGCCGTGGCGTTTTAAATGATTCTCAATTGGTACTAAGGGGCCCAAAGTGTGCCAAGAAAATACCTCCCACACCATTACACCACCACCAGCCTGAACCGTTGATACAAGGCAGGATGGATCCATGCTTTCATGATGTTTACGCCAAATTCTGACCCGACCATCTGAATGTCTAAGCTGAAATCGAGACTCCTCAGACCATGTAACGTTTTTCCAATCTATTGTTCAATTTTGATGAGCCTGTGTGAATTGTAGCCCCAGTTTTCTGTTCTTAGCTGACAGGAGTGGCACCCAGTGTGGTCTTCTGCTGCTGTAGCCCAGCTGCTTCAAGGTTCGATGTGTTTGTACGTTCAGAGATGGTATTCTGCATACCTTTGTTGTAACAAGTGGTTATTTGAGTTACTGTTGCCTTTCTATCATCTGGAACCAGTCTGTCCATTTTCCTCTGACATCAACAAGGCATTTTCCTCCACACAACTCCTGCTCCCTGGATATTTTCTCTTTTTCGAACCATTCTCTGTAATCCCTATAGATGGTTGTGTGTGAAAATCCCAGTAGATCAGCAGTTTTTGAAATACTCAGACCAGCCCGTCTAGCACCAACAACCATGCCACGTTCAATGTAACTTAAATTACCTTTTCCCCATTCTGATGTTCGGTTTGAGATTCAGCAAGTCATCTTCACCATGTCTAGATGCCTAAATGCATTGAGTTGCTGCCGTGTGATTGGCTGATTAGCAATTTGTGTTACCAAGCAATTGAACAGGTGCACCTAATAGTGACCGGTGAGTGTATATGAATGGTTATCTTTGGAAAACATGGGGTGCGACTTGTCACGTGACTTTGATGTCCAAAGTTGCACAAGTGTGAATAGGATGTAGGGACGGGTAAGTACTGACCCTTTTCTTTGCAGGCTTGTGATCTTATAAAATTTTCTTCTAGTGACAGTCTCTTTGGAAGCCTGATGGTTGGCTGATATTGTTTTTGAATATGCGGGTCCCGCTATTGTTAGTTATGGAAATGCAATCAAAGCACTTTTTCTTTTTTTTTTTTTTTTTTCTTTTTTGGTCTCTAGACTTGCAAAATCTGAAAGTTCCGACTCTCTGATGTCTCTGGCCAGTGAGGGTAGTGGTCCTCGTCAGCCATCTAGAGTGACCAGGCCACGCTCTGAGAGGATTGCTCCAGCCCCATCCTCGGTTGCACAGATCTCCACTTCTGCCGTCCGGGGAACATCATTGAGCAGCAAACCTGTTCAGCCAAAGCAAACTGCCAATCCTGAGCCCGAGAACAAGGAATCTAGATCTCAGAAACACAACAGGGTAACGTGTTCTGTCACGTCTTATGTCATGTTTGTGCTGCCTTGTGTAATGAGGCCTCTGCATGCCTTTGTTGATTCTTTGCAGAGCAAGTTAAGTATAGATCATTTCCCAGTGCGCTACAATGTTCCCAACTAGAACTTAAAGGAGCTTTATAGTTTCTCTTGCAGATGATCTAATCCAGATCGGAACTTCCTGAGAATTAAAATAAACATGTCTAATAACTGGGCAATTCAAAAGGAGCATATGATAAAAATGCATGAGAAGACCATGGTTATATTGAAATCTGCATTAAAAACAAAAAGTATTTATTTGGCTATATTTGTTAGGGTCTACTTTTTCCCTGAAAAATGTAAGGTTTGCCCGCCCTAATGAGACACGGATGGCAAAACATAAACTGACAGGGGTAATAAACCCATCCTTACTCCATCCAAAATGGGGGGGGGGGGGGGTTAGTCTGTAATTCACTTTTAAATAATACAGAGCTGCATTGCTTTGTGTCCTAAATATTTGGTGTTCAGGTTTAAAGAGTCAGACATCCATCATTTCATGCTTTTTCATACCTCCAGGGGCTTGGATTCTGTGTTCACGTTTTTCTTGGTGGGTGGTTTGGCAGACACTGCTAGAAGCATCTCCCCAATCTGGACAGTCTCTCACGTGCCAGCAATAAATCAACGTTGCATCTGTAACCAACAGGTGTGGAAGGCCTTAAAATGTTATGTTATTATTTATTTTTTACTAGTAATGGCGGCGATCTGCGATTTTTATCAGGACTGCGACATTGCGGCGGACAGATCGGACACTTTTGACACTATTTTGGGACCGTTGACATTTATACAGTGATCAGTACTCTAAATAGCCATTGATTACTGTATAAATGTCACTGGCAGGAAAGGGGTTAACAGTAGGGGGCGATCAAGGGGTTAAATGTGTGTCCTAGGGATGGGACTGCCTGGGGGGAGGAGTACGATTGTTGTTCCTATGGAGTAGGAACAACAGATCGCTCTCCTCACCCCTGACAGAACGGAAATCTGTCTGTTTACATTGACAGATCTCCGTTCTCTTTCTCAGGAGCAATCGCGGCCACGAGCACGGGCTCCTGCGTCATGTGGCAGGCGCGCGCGCTCTATACTCCTTAAAGCGCCCGCTGTACAGCTACGGCAATTCATGCAGGAGTGCCATTCTGCCGCCGTCAATCACAGGCGGGCGGTCAGCAAGCGGTTAAATTAGAATATCATCAAAAAGTTAATTTATTTCACTTTTTGAATTTAATTACTGAAACTCCTATATTTATATAGACGTGTTACACACAGAGTGATATATTTCAAGCATTTGTTTTGTGTTAACTTTGATGATTATGGCTTGCAGCTAGTGAAAACCTTAAAATCACTATCTCAGAATATTGTGAAAAAGTTCAATTGTAGACTCATGGTGTCACACTCTAATCAGCTAATTAACTCAAAACACCTGTAAACTTTTCTGGAGCCTTTAAATGGTCTCTCAGTCTGGTTCAGTAGGTTACACAATCGTGGGGAAGACTGCTGACTTGACAGTTGTCCAGAAGACAGTCATTGACACCCTCCACAAGGAGGGTAAGTCATAAAAGGTCATTGCTAAAGAAGCTGGCTGTTCAGAGTTCTGTATCCAATCATATAAATGGAAAGTTGAGTGGAAGGAAAAAGTGTGGTAGAAAAAGGGGCACAAGCAACAGGGATAATCGCAGCATTGAGAGGATTGTGAAGCAAAAGCCATTCAAGAATTTGGGGGAGATTTACAAGGAGTGTACTAAGGCTGGTGTCAGTGCTTCAAGAGCCACCACACACAGCCATATCCAGGACATGGGCTACAACTGTCACATTCCTTGTGTCAAGCCACTCCTAAACCAGAGATAACGTCAAAAGCATCTTACCTGGGCTAAGGAGAAAAAGGGCTGGACTAATGCTCAGTGCTCCAAAGTCGTCTTCTTTTCGGATGAAAGTATTTTTTGCATTTCATTTGGAAATCAAGGTCCCAGAGTTTGGAGGAAGAGTGGAGAGGCACAGAATCCAAGTTGCATGAGGTCCATAGTGAAGTTTACACAGTCCGTGATTATTTGGGAAGCTTTGTCATCTGCTGGTGTTGCCATGTCCCCAGATCTTGCCTCTAGGCTGGAAAGCCTGAAATAAAAAAAATAAAAAAACACATCTTGGCTCCCCAACCGAGGCAACGACAGTGTTTAAATCTGCCCAGGCCGGACGTGGTGTCATAACATCACGCTCAGCCTTCGAAGGTCATAGAGGCTGCCGGGGACCATCTGGTCCCCAGTATCCTCTATGGTAATCGGCCGCTGCCGGCCGATTCATTCTCCTGCTCGCCGATTGCACGGGTGAGCCGGTAAAAGCACCGTAGGATGGAAAGAGGGGGAGGAGGGACATCCCCTCCCACCACCTGTAAAAACAATCAAGGGGCTAAACAGCCACTATAATTGTTTTTACATGATAGGGAATCCCTGGCAGAAAAAAGAAGATATCTGAATGATGCCTACAGCTGCAGGCATCATTCAGATTGAACCACTTAAATGCCAGGATGTCATGATGTCCACCTAAGGAGGAGTGGTTTAAAAAAGTGAATTATTTTTTTTCTTGGGTCAAAGGAAATTTGAGAATTAGTTATATGCCTGAAATCAAGAACTTTTATCCTTGTGTTAAGGTGTTTTGAATCGAATCTATAAAAGTGCTGCAATAAGCAATTGAGCTAGTGTCTCTTAAGGCGGATACACGCTATCAGAAAATTGGAAGAAAAATTCAGTTTGATTAATTTTTTTTTTTTTTTTCATAGTGTGTACCCAGCTTTAAAGTTGAACTAAACGTGCAATTAAAATAATTGTGTGAAGGCAGCTCTTTATTGCAAAAGACATGCTACGGGGGAGATTTACTAAAACTGGTGCAAAAGGGGTCTGGTGCAGCTCTGCATAGTAACCAGCTACTTCAGCTTGTTCCAGCGATGTGCACGAGAGCAGCGGCTCTCCTCAATCTCTTCTTTGCCATTGGCAGAGGCAGCAGCAGGAACCAATCACAGCCATTGAGTCAATAAGGAGGGGGTGGGGCCGAACCATGCTCAGTGTGTGTATGGACACACAGAGCAGCAGCTGGGGAGGAAACCTGCTCGGTTGCCCACATAGCAAGCTGCATGCTATGGGGAGAGGAGGGCAGGGCCAGGATCATCAGCCAGGGACCTGAGAATCTAGGCTGCTCTGTGCAAAACCACTGCACAGAGCAGGTAAATATATTATGTTTGTTATTTAAAGGAAAAAAAATGCCCTTAGTTGTACTTTAAGCTTTGACGAAGTCCAGAGTGTATGTTGGCACTGCCTGTCCCTCTGTGAGTCCAGTCCGGTTTCTCTAGTCTAAAATAGACTGTGGAAAGTTGAGCCAGCCTAGCAGCTTGGTAATACCAAGTGAGGGTAGGGAGACCCATGCCGCCCTGGGATTTGGGCCTGGAAACGACGCTTTGGGAGAATCTATAGCCTGCCTTACCCCATATTAATTTGGTTATTTTCCCCTGAAAAGATTTGATATGATCTCTTCTGATCGGAATCGGGAAAGCTCAAAAAAGTTATAACAATCTGGGGATAAAGTCATCTTGACTGAGTTGATTCTACCCATCCGGGATAACTTGTACTGCGCCCAGGTCCGGAGGTCAAACTCCAGTTTGTGGTACATGGGAGGGTAGTTGGCTTGTTATAGGTTTATCCCTAGATAACGGATAGTTGCATCACGCCATTCAAACTTAAAGGAGTGTTTCAACTGTGCCACGACCGTGGGTTGAAAGGAGCCATTCAATGCTTGGGACTTTGAGAGGTTGACTTGTAGGCCAGATACTTTCATAAAGGTATCTAGGAGTTTGCACACGTTGGGGAATGTTAGTGGGGAAGTGATAAAGAGAAAGTCGTCCGCGAATAGCGTGAATTTATGGACTGTTTGACCACATCGAACACCCTTGATATCTGGATGGGCTTGGATGGCTATTGCCAATGTTTTGATCGGTATCGCAAATATCAAGGGTGAAAGGGGGCAACCCCTCTGATGATCCTGATGGGTTTCCGAGTAATAGCCTTGCAATCTGACCCTGGCTTCTGGGCCTGAGTAAAGGGCTTCCAAGAGCCCCATGAAGTTCTTACCAAAACCCCAGCGTCACAGCACCACAAACAGGTAAGGCCAAGAGACCGAGTCAAAGTCCTTCTGCAGGTCAAATGAGAGGAGCAGACCTTGGCGGGGGCCACTGTCCCACCCCGACTGTAGGACTGATATTAAGTCAATTGCTCTTCTCATCTGGTCTGGACCCTGTCTCCCAGGGATAAATCCCACCTGGTCCTTGTGTATGTAGGGACTGATAAAGGAGCCAATGCGTTTTGCGAGGATTTTGGTCAGGATCTTTAAGTCGTCGTTAATCAACAAAATGGGTCTGTAGTTACCTACCAGCTCCGTGTCTTTATCAGGTTTGGGGATAACCGTGATGAACGCAGAGTTAAGCTGATTGTCCAAAGGCTCACCCTTTCTTTTAGTTAAAGAACCTGGTTAAAAATGGAGCCAAGGTAACTGCAAATGTATTTTAATAAGGGACAGAGAAGCCATCCGGGCATGGGGTCGGAGCCCCCTTTTGAGGTTTTTGATAACGTCAAGAACTTCCTCAGTTACAATAGGGGATTCCATCATGTTCTTGTGGCCTTTCCTTATGGTCGGAATAGGAAGATTTTCTAGGAACAAGTTTATACTAGGAAGGTTGACCTTAGCCTCCGCTTTGTATAATTTTGTGTAGAAATCCTGGAAAGATTGTATTATTTGTTGGGGGTTTAAAGTTGTGGTCCTGTCTTGCAATCTAATTTTCGGGAGCATGCATGAGCGTAGTTTGGGTTACAATTTGGAGACTAACATTGAGCCGATGGTATCCCTGTGTTGATAAAATTTGGCCCCATTCCACTCGATGCTCCTTTCAGCTTTAACTGAGAGTGCTAGGTTGAGTGCAAAACGCAACACATCTAGTTTTGCTATTGGGACCCGAGATGGATATTTTTTTTTATGTTGTGATCGTAACAAGTAAAAGTCCCTCTCTAGTTTCTCTCTTTCTGCAAGTGTCTCTCTCTTTTTAACTGGGACGTTATGAGGATGAACTTTCCGCGAATCGTCACCTTATGTGCTGCCCAAAGAGTCTCTGCCGAGATCCCTTCTGTGTCATTGAGGCACCTATGCTCTTAAGAGAAGGTGACCTACTTAATGTTCTGCTGCTCCTTCCCAATCCAGTCTGTATTGTTAAACAGCAGAGGATTTGGCACAGAGGTGTAGGACCTGTCTGGGCAGTTTATTCAGCCAGCTTTCTAAACAAGACACCATTGGCAGAGATACAAAATTCTTTGCCAGGTAAAATGGTTTACGATTTTACAGTTCACCAGAGCACGGAGTTTAGCTCTTTTTGTGGCCATCGCTGTAACAATTACAACAGGGCAATCAAGAGCTGAAAATAGGTTTGTGGGTGCAAGATCACCCATGAGCTTGTTTCAGGAATGTGTCAATGTACACATAGGCTTTTAGCAGAGTTTAGGAGCTGCCACAGTTGGATGAGCTTCAACCTCCCTCTCCTGAATGCAGAAGAATCTCATTCAGGATAGGTATGTTTTGACTGCCGGCCGCAGGAAAACTTTGCGTTTGGCCACGGTAAATGTGGGTAAGGGTGTACATGAACTATAATTTAAAAAAAAATGTTAAAGTGATTGTAAACTCAGTTTGCACAGAACAGCCCTGTACTTCCTCTTCATAAAACAGCCCCCCCCCTTCCCAGTTCATCTTTTTCTTCTTATAGTGGCACACCTGTGGGCTCAATCCGAGCTGCCCTGCCTGTGTTTTTAGACCCAGATATCTCGGCCCCGTTCCCTTGTCACAGGATTTGACTGGCAGCTGCAAGAACCAATGGCTCCCCCCCGCCTCACTAAAGCCTGTGAGACCAGGAAGTGAGAGGGGAGAGCCACTACAGACAGGCACAGCGCTGGATCGAGTGAGGATTCGTGTAAGAATAAGGGGGATGAGGGAGTATTGCTTTTACCTAAACATTTTTTACCCTAAAGCAAGGCATGCATTAAGGTAAAAATTGTTTAAGCTTTAGAACCATTTTGAGGCTGGGTTCACACTGATGCTGTGCTGGAACCTAAGCGATTCCTGTGCGGGTTCCTGCACTGCATCAGAATCACAGGCAGTTTACACTGAGCTCTGCGAACTGCTGCGGGTGTCAATATAAAGTTAATGACACCCCTAAATTGGTTCACAGAACGCAGTGAGAACTATGGAATCGGATCACATTGGTCTGAACATCCATGCAATCTGATTCCAGTGCGGACAAAAAAGTGTCCTGCACCTTTTTGGTGTGGATCCAGTGCAAATTGAGCCATACATAATGTATGGCTCAATTCGTGCTGCACTGAATTCGCATGTCATTTGTACAGAAATACGCTCCGATTCCTGTACAAATGACATGCGATGCGGTACACCGTATCAGTGTGAACCCAGCCTAAGATTCTCAAACACATATACAGTGGGGGGAGATTTACTAAAACTGGCGCAGCTTTACATGGTCACCAATTGGCTTCTAACTTTAGCTTTGACAATAAAATCTA
This sequence comes from Aquarana catesbeiana, assembly GCF_042186555.1. Classification (NCBI taxonomy): domain Eukaryota; kingdom Metazoa; phylum Chordata; class Amphibia; order Anura; family Ranidae; genus Aquarana; species Aquarana catesbeiana. Next base: position 605,970,208 of record NC_133328.1, on the reverse strand, counting down.
GAAGCAAACTCGTTACTATGCACAGCTGCACCACATTCTGTGTGCACCAGTTTTAATAAATCTTCCCCAATACTGTCCCTTGCAAAAGTATTCACCCCCCTTGGAGTTTTTCGTGTTTTTTGCCTCACAACCTGGAATTAACATGGATTGTTTGATGATTTGCATCATTTAATTTACAGAACATGGCCACAACTTTGAAAATGAATTTTTTTTTATTGTGAAACAACAAATAGAACAAAATAACAGAAAAGGTCAATGTGCATAACTATTCACCCCCCTAAAGTCAATACTTTGTAGAGCCACCTTTTGCGGCTATCACAGCTCCAAGTCGCTTTGGATAAGTCTCTATGAGCTTGTCACATCTTACCACTGGGATTTTTGCCCATTCCTCCTTGCAAAACTGCTCCAGCTCCTTCAAGTTGGATGGTTTGTGCTTGTGAACAGCAATCTTTAAGTCTGACCACAGATTTTCTATTGGATTGAGGTCTGGCCTTTGACGAGGCCATTCCAACACATTTACATGTTTCCCCTTAAACCACCCAAGTGTTGCTTTAGCAGTGTGTTTGGGGTCATTGTCCTGCTGGAAGGTGAACCTCCGTCCTAGCCTCAAATCACACACAGAGTGGTACAGGTTTTGCTCAAGAATATCCCTGTATTTAGCACCATCCATCTTTCCCTCAACTCTGACCAGTTTCCCAGTCCTGACTGCTGAAAAACATTCCCACAGCATGATGCTTCCACCACCATGTTTCACAGTGGGGATGGTGTTCTTTGGGTGATGTGTTGGGTTTGCGCCAGACATAGCGTTTTCTTTGATGGCCAAAAAGTTCAATTTTAGTCTTATCAGACCAGAGCACCTTCCTCCATACATTTTGGGAGTCTCCCACATGCCTTTTCACAAACTCAAAATGTGGCATTTTGTTTTTTGCTGAAAGTAATGGCTTTCTTCTGGCCACTCTGCCATAAAGCCCAACTCTATGGAGCGTACGGCTTATTGTCGTACTATGTACAGATACTCCAGTCTCTGCTGTGGAACTCTGCAGCTCCTCCAGGGTTATCTTAGGTCTCTGTGGTGCCTCTCTGATTAATGCCCTCCTTGCCCGGTCCGTGAGTTTTGGTGTGCGGCCGTCTCTTGGCAGGTTTGCTGTTGTGCCATGTTTTTTCCATTTGGTTATGATAAGATTTGATGGTGCTCCTAGGGATCATCAAAGATTTGGATATTTTTTTATAAACTAACCCCGACTTGTACTTCTCAACCACATTGTCTCTTACTTGTTTGGAGAGTTCCTTGGTCTTCATGGCAGTGTTTGGTTAGTGGTGCCTCTTGCTTAGGTGTTGCAGCCTCTGGGGCCTTTCAAAAAGGTGTGTATATGTAATGACAGATCATGTGACACTTAGATTGCACACAGGTGGACATCATTTCACTAATTATGTGACTTCCGAAGGTAATTGGTTGCACCAGAACTTTTTATGGGCTTCATAACAAAGGGGGTGAATACATACGCACCTGCCAATTATGAGTTTTTTATTTCTAAAAAATTGTTTTATGTATATATTTTTCTAATTTTACTCCACCAACTTAGACTATTGTGTTCTGATCCATCACATATAATTCAGATTAAAAAAAACATTGAACTAAAGGCTGTAATGTAACAAAATAAGTAAAAAGCCAAGGGGGTGAATACTTTTGCAAGGCACTGTATATACACATATAAAGTATCTCCGTATCATGTGACCACTGTGACAGCCAATCACAGTGGTCACATTGCTGATCCTTCCTGACCCTGTGCATTCAAGACTTTTTAACCACTTCAGTACCGGCGTATAGTCAAATGATGGCCGCAGATGGGATCTCCCATCCTGGGCGGCCATCATATGACGTCCTGGTCTTCCTGGCCGTGTAGGGGGCGCGCACCGCCTTGCTCGGGACCTGGTGCGTGTGCCCCGGCGGCCGCGATGTCCGCCGGGCACCCGCGATTGCCCGTTAACCAATCAGGACCGTGGATCTGTGTGTGTAAACACACAGATCCACGTCCTGTCAGGTGAGAGGAGACTGATGGTGTGTTCCCAGTACAGAGGAACACCGATCGGTCTCCTCCACTTGTGCGTCCCCTCCCCCTACAGTTAGAATCACTCCCCTAGGAAACACATTTAACCCCTCGTGTCCCCCTAGTGGTTAACCCCTTTCCTGCCTGTCACATTTATACAGAAATCAATGCAATTTTATAGCATTGATCGCTGTATAAATGTGAATGGTCCCAAAAATGTGTCAAGTGTCCGATGTGTCCACCATAATGTCGCAGTCCCAAAAAAAAATTGCAGATTGCCGCTATTACTAGTAAAAAAAAAAAAAAAAAATTTTTTAAATGCCATAAATCTATCCTGTATTTTGTAGACACTATAACTTTTGCGCAAACCAAGCAATATACGCTTATTGCGTTTTTTTGTGTTTTTTTTTTACCAAAAATATGTAGAAGAATACATATCGGCCTAAACTGAGGAAAAAAATTGTTTGTTTTTTTTTTTTTTTTTAACTTGGGATATTTATTATAGCAAAAAGTAAAAAATATTGTGTTTTTTTTTTTTTTCAAAATTGACGCTCTTCTCTTGTTTATAGCGCAAAAAATAAAAACCGCAGAGGTGATCAAATACCACCAAAAGAAAGCTCTTTTTTGTGGGGAAAAAAGGACGTCGATTTTGTTTGGGTACAGGGTCGCACGACCGAGCAATTGTTTAAAGTGCGACAGCGCTGAAGACTAAAAATTGGTCTGGGAAGGAAGGGGGTGAAAATGCCCGGTATTGAACCGGTTAAAGGTCCGGCTGGAGGAGAGGTTAAACAGAGATGTTACTCTAATTCAGTGGGAGCATATTCACACTTTTGTGAGCATCAAAATTAATCAAAATGTGGATTAGCAGGAAAGTAAAATGTGAAAAGTCCATCAGAAGTTACGAGTATCATAATATGAAAGCAAAATGTGTTCTCTGTGAAAATGCACAATATCTTGGCTGAATTTGAATGTGTGGACGGGGAGAGGGTGTTTATTTCATAGGAACTGTAATGTGTTTAGGAAGAGATTTAACCTTTAGGTCTAAAAATAGAAGTCATTTCTGTTAGAATATCGGTTCCCTTTGTGAGTTCCTGCAGCCGGTGAGGAAGGAAGAGTCTGAGATGAAGATGAGGAAGGTTGTGCTGAACCGTACTGTAATTATCACAGTGTGGTGACCACATATGATGAGCTATTGTTTTCATCTAAACATGCTGCTTCTACCCCTGCTACATACAGCATTCGTTCATAAGAACACGCAGACCTGGATTATATATACTCAGGTTGGTAACAATGTGCATTATACGAATTCTGTTCTAAACAAAAAAACACAATTTTTTTTACTTTTTGCTATAATAAATATCCCCAAAAAATATAAACAAATTTCTTTCTCAGTTTAGGCCGATATGTATTCTTCTACATATTTTTGGTAAAAAAAATAGCAATAAGCGTATGTTGATTGGTTTGCCCAAAAGTTATAGCATCTACAAAATAGGGGATAGATTTATGGCATTTTTATTATTATTTTTTTTTGTATTAGTAATGGCGGCGATCTGTGATTTTTATGGTGACTGCGACATGGTGGACACATCGGACACTTTTGACACCATTTTGGGACCAGTGTCATTTATACAGCGATTAGTGCTATAAAAATGCACTGATTGCTGTATAAATGACACTGGCAGGAAAGGGGTTAAACACTAGGGGGCGAACAAGGGGTTAAGTGTGTCCTAGGGAGTGATTCTAACTGGGGTGGGGGGGGGTGGGCTACTAGTCACATGACAGCTATCACTGCTCCCGATGACAGGGAGCAGTGATCTCTGTCATGTCACAAGTCAGAATGGGGAAATGCCTTGTTTACATAAGCATCCCCCCGTTCTACCACTCCGTGACACGATTTTTTTTTATTTTATTTTTTTAGTAATTGCAATTAGTTTGTGTGGAAGTAATAGTTTCTAAAAACTATGTGTTATATACCAGGGGTCTCCACACTATGGCCCTCCAGTTGTTTAGGAACTACACGTCCCATCATGCCTAGTCATGTCTGTGAATGTCTGTTTTACATTGCCTCATGGGACTTGTAGTTCCGCAACAGCTGAAGGACCGTAGTTTGGAGATTCCTACTATATTACCAAAAGTATTGTGACGCCTGCCTTTACACGCACGTGAACTTTAATGACATCCCAGTCTTAGTCCGTAGGGTTCAATAATGAGTTGGCCCACCCTTTGCAGCTATAACAGCTTCAACTCTTCTGGGAAGGCTGTCCACAAGGTTTAGGAGTGTGTCTATGGGAATGTTTGACCATTCTTCCAGAATAGCATTTGTGAGGTCAGGCACGAGAAGTCCTGGATCGCAGTCTCCGCTCTAATTTATCCCAAAGGTGTTCTATCGGGTTGAGGTCAAGGCTCTGTGCAGGCCAGTCAAGTTCCTCCACCCCAAACGCGCTCATCCACGATAGACATTGCTTTGTGCACTGGTCCAAATCATTTGGTGGAGGGGGGATTATGTGGGGTTGTTTTTTCAGGGGTTGGGCTTTGCCCCTTAGTTCCAGTGAAGGGAACTCTTAAAGCGTCAGCATACCAAGACACTTTTGAACAATTTCATGCTCCCAACTTTGTGGGAACAGTTTGGGGATGTCCCCTTCCTGTTTTAACATGACTGCACACCAGTGCACAAACAAGGTCCATAAAGACATGGAAGAGCGAGTTTGGGGTGGAGGAACTTGATTGGCCTGCACAGAGCCCTCACCTCAACCCAATAGAACACCTTTGGGATGAATTAGAGCAGAGACTGTGATCCAGGCCTTCTCATCCAACATCAATGCCTGACCCCACAAATGCACTTCTGGAAGAATGGTCAAACATTCCCATAGGATAGACACAATGGGGCATGCACCTGGGAATGTAAGATACCGTTGGGGTCCGCTGGACCCGACATGTCATGGATCGGAGTAAAGGGGCGATGACAGCGGCCATTTACCATGTGAGCGTTCAGTCGAATGATGGAACGATTACTTGTCAACAAACGGCGCATGTCCAGTTCAGCTCTCCTCGCACGTTGTACACGCCGATCGGTACATGAGAGGAGGGAGACTGCAGCAGTACTAGCCCATGCCCCATCCGTGCCTCATGCACTACTTACTAATTTGCAAAGTTTTATAACAAAGAAAAAAAAATGCTTTTTTTTTTTTTTCTTCATTTATAGCGCAAAAATAAAAACCTAGTGGTGATTAAATACCGCCAAAATAAAGCTCTATTTGTGTGAAAAAAGGACAAAAATTTCATTTGGGTACAGTGTTGCATGAATGAGTAATTGTCGGAAATTGCGCCATGGGCTGAAGTGGGAGCCGGGTACCTGTCAAAAGTAGGTAGGTACCCCCCCCCCCCCACAAAGAAAAAATATTTTTGGGTGAAACTCCGCTTAAAATGTTTTACTACCTTTTTTTTTACAAATTTATTTTTCTTCAACCTAATTTTACTATCTTTTTTTTTTTTTTTTTTTTTTTTTTTTTTAAAACATACTCTCATCAGAGTAGTTCAGTGTCACCATAGCGATCATTTTTTTAATTTATTTTTTGACCATTGTAACAGCAAAGTGTTTCGCTGACCAGCTCTGAGGAAAGCTGCGTAAAATGAACAGTCCTGCTGGAAAACCAGCATTCGGTCAGACACTGATCTGTGTATTGTGATGGGGGAAATCCCTGCTGAAAATAATACAATAGCGTGGTGGGGTAGTTTCCTGCATCTACAGTGCCTTGAAAAAGTATTCATGCCTCTTTCAATTTTCCACATTTTGTCATATTACAACCAAAAATGTAAATATATTTTATTGGGATTTTATGTGATAAATCAACACAAAGTGGCACGTAATTGTGAAGCGGAAGGAAAATAATAAATGGTTTTCCAAATTTTTTACAAATATCTGAAAAGTGTGGCGTGCACACTTTACTCTGATACCCCTAACTAGAAAATCTAGTGGAACCAATTGCCTTTTAGAAGTCACCTAATTAGTAAATAGAAGTCCACTTGTGTGTAGTTTAATCTTAGTATAAATACAACTGTTCTGTTAAGCCCTCAGAGGTTTGTTAGAGAACCTTAGTGAACAAACAGCATCATGAGGGCCAAGGAACACACCAGACAGGTCAGGGATAAAGTTATGGAGAAGTTTAAAGCAGGGTTAGGTTATAAAAAAAATATCCCAAGCTTTGAACATCTCACACAGCAGAGTATGACACAACTGCAAACCTACCAAGACATGGCCGTCCACCTAAACTGGTTTGAAGAAGCACTGAGGTCAGTGTGAAACGCATTCGTCACCTCCTGGGTTCTGGCACTCTGTCTTTGTTGGCTGTCATTTGCAACTTTTGGAATAAAATCGTTGGAACGTTCCTGTGGCGTGCAGCCGTTATTTTCTTCACATTGATCATCGGTGGCGAGCCGTGGCTTGCACCCAGCGCAACCAGACTGTAGTGATTGTTCACCTGGAGCGGAGTCTTCTTTGTTTAAATCTTTGTCCACCTAAACTGACAGGCCGGGCAAGGAGAGCATTAATCAAGGATGCAGCCAAGAGGTCCATGGTAACTCTGGAGGAACTGCAGAGATCCACAGCTCAGGTGGGAGAATCTGTCCACAGGACAACTATTAGTCGTGTACTCCACAAATCTGACCTTTATGGAAGAGTGGCAAGAAGAAAGTCATAAGAAGGTTTGCAGTTTGCGAGAAGCCATGTGGGGGACACAGCAAACATGTGGAAGAAGGTGCTCTGGTCAGATGAGACCAAAATGTAACTTTTTGGCCTAAAAGCAAAATGCTATGTGTGGCAGAAAACTAACACTGCACATCACCCTGAACACACCATCTCCACCGTTACACATGTTGGTGGCAGCGTCATGTTGTGGGAATGCTTCTCTTCAGCAGGGACAGGGAAGCTGGTCAGAGCTGATGGGAAGATGGATGGAGCCAAATACAGGGCAATCTTAGAAGAAAACCTGTTAGAGTCTGCAAAAGACTTGAGACTCGGGCGGAGGTTCACCTTCCAGCAGGACAACGACCCTAAACATACAGCCAGAGCTACAGTGGAATGGTTTTAGATCAAAGCATATTCATGTGTTAGAATGACCCAGTCAAAGTCCAGACCTAAATCCAATTGAAAATCTGTGGCAAGACTTGAAAATTGCTGTCTAGAGACGCTCTCCGTCCAATCTGACAGAGATTGAGCTATTGTGCAAAGAAAAATGGGTAAAAATGTCATCTCTAGATGTGAAAAGCTGGTAGAGACATCCCTGAAAAGACTTTGCAGCTGTAATTGCAGAGAAAGGTGGTTCTACAAAGTATTGACTGATTTAAAAGCAATTTATCATTTTCCTTCCACTTCACAATTACTGTATGTGCCACTTTGTGTTGGTCTATCACATAAAATCCCAATAAAAAACATTTACAGTTTGGTTGTAACATGACAAAATGTGGAAAATTTCAAGGGGTGTGAATACTTTTTCAAGGCACTGTACTTTGCTTGTGTGGATGGTGGGATCTGTGAGTTTACGTGTTTTTTTTTTTTTTTTTTGTTTTTTTTTTTTCATTCAGCTGGCTGGTTGAATGAAAAAAAAAAATGGGTATGCGGCTTTACTCCTCACCACTCTTACAAAAAGTAAAAAGTTTTGCCTTGAGATAAACTTTAGAGCTGCATTTCACAACCATGTTTGTTTGATTAGTAACTTGAGATCAACCCGTTTTTATCTGTAGCTGGTTGAAGGAATGGCTCTTTATGGTTTGTTACTTAGTAGTGTGTAGGAACGATCTGTTATGTATTATTGCAAAATCCTACAATTGAGCAATCATTCACTCCTGTATGTGAAATCTTAGCAATCGGGTTGTCTGTGGTTTACCGCACATTACTGTTTGCATTCCTTGTTCTCTGTCCTAAATAAATCTCTGTTTAATCCAAAATGTACATCCGCTGTCAGATGTGATTGTCTCCAGCAATGTCTAAACACCGCAATATCCTGACCATAACAGCTCAATTCCTGTTTGTTTTCTTTTAGATGCTGAGGGAGGTGGTGTGTAAAACGCTATACAAGCACGGAATCCAGGAGGGTCATCTCTGCTTCGCCACCTGCAGTCAGCGCCTCTTCGATATCTCCAAATTCTTCTTAAAGGTGCCGTATATGTCCAAACCTCGGAGCATAAGAGATTTTTTTTCATCTATTAATGGTCTTCAAAATAGAAAGTTTTTGTATCTCTCTCCTTTGTCAGACCTACAGCTATAAAGTAAATATTGTGTTTTGGTCCTTTTGGCCTCCACTTTTGTTTGTTTTAGGGCCCTTTCACACTGAGGCGGGGGCGGCGTCGGCGGTAAAGCGCCGCAATTGTAAGCGGCGATTTACCAACGGTATTCAGCCGCTAGCGGGCGAGAAAGGGTTAAAAACCACCGTAAAGCGCCTCTGCAGAGGCACTTTGCCGGCGGTATAGCCGTGCCGTCCCATTGATTTCAATGGGCAGGAGCGGTGTACACTCCGCTCCTTCACCGCTCCGAAGATGCTGCTAGCAGGACTTTTTTTACCGTCCTGCTAGCGCACCGCTCTAGTGTGAAAGCCCTCGGGGCTTTCACACTGGAGACACAGCAGCGGCACTTTCGGGTCGGTTTGCAGGCGCTATTAATAGTGCCTGCAAACCGCCCCAGTGTGAAAGGACCCTTACTATACTCAAAGAGTGTCCAACCTTTTGTAGAGAGAGGGCCACTTACCGTATATACTCGAGTATAAGCCGACCCGAATATAAGCCGAGACACCTCATTTTACCACAAAAAACTGGGAAAACGTATTGTCTCGAGTATAAGGCTAAGGTGAGAAATGCGCAGCTACTGTAAGTGGAAAAGAGCGTCATTAATGCCCATTTGCAGCCTCACTGTGCCCATTTGCAGCCATAGGTCCCCCGAACTTCAAACTCGGTAGTTAAGGGTTCCTAGATGCCCCCTAGCTGCAACCAAAATTTGGGGTCTCTGGACCCAAAGGGTCCCGAAATGACATTGCTGAAGGTGGACATAGTTGACCGACTTTGGGGCTCCGTATCTCGGGGCCACTTGGTGCTAGAAACCCCAAATTTGGCGTGCAAACCCAGTGGAACTAGCACTACATCATATCTAAAGTCAGTTGGGAAAATGTCAAGCACTTTTCTGCAGCAGAGAATGACACTTTCTGAACCGACTTTGGGGCCTCGTATCTCAGGGCCACTTGGTGCTAGAAACCCCAGCTTTGGATATGTTGTAGTGCTAGTTCCACTAGGTTTGCACACCAAGTTAAGTTTGGAGTTCCTAGCACCAAGTGCCCCCGAGATACGGGGCCCCAAATTCGGTTCAGAAAATGTCATTCTCTGCTGCAGAAAAGTGTTTGACTCGAGTATAAGCCAAGGGGGGCATTTTCAGCACAAAAAATGTGATGGAAAAACTCGGCTTATACGCGAGTATATATGGTAAGTGGTTTGGTAACGGGTCGCGGGCCACGATGAGCGGAGCGGTCAGATGACAAGTCTGTGTCCCCTCTGCATATGCAGAGCAGACATGGACACAGCCTGCTCTACTTTATAGGCCCTCCGAGTCCAATCCGATCCGCCCAGACGGAAGAGAACAGATCCCCTTCCGCTTTTTTTTTTAGTGGATCAAAACAGAGGTAGGTGCAAACGGACACAAGTCCGTTTTACATCTGCTGCTCTGTAGAGGTAAATGGAGGGTCCAATTGGGTCAGACTGATCGTGTAAAAGGGGCCTAAGGCTGCTTTCACACTGATGCACTGTGGTTTACCCACGCTGCAGGAGCAGCACAATGCACCAGTGGATTTCCTGCGGGTTAGCTGCACTTTGCTATAGACTTCCATTATATCCTGCAGGTGTGGTGCATTTTCTGAAAGTACACTAAACCCGCAGATAATAATAGAAGTCTATGGCTTGGTGTAGGCAACCCGCAGGTGCACTGCACTTCACCTGCAGATCAGTTTGAAAGCAGCCCAGTAACCACTGCAGAACAGATTTTAGTAATAAACTTACCTTTTAATAACAGTCTTCTATTCAGGTATCGTCGTCCCAAGCAGAGTGCATTTGGTATCAACACCGCCTGGAACAGGAGTCGGTGCTATACAGGAAGCAACGGCCTATGCAGCTCTTCTCCAAAGCCACTTGCTTCCTTTACCCCTGGCTTCATTCACAACACTGATGCTTTGGGATAGAGGATCGGCAACCCGCGATATGGGCTTGCCAACCCGCCATCCCAGAGCAGGAGGGTTGCAGCCAGGCTACATCAGAGGGATCCGGGGGTCACTCGCGCACCCGTGCTCTAACAGCAACGTGTTTTGTTTTTTTTTGTTTGTTTTTATCCATTTGTTATCCTTTGACATTGTTTAACCACTTGACCTCCGGAAGATTTATCCCCCTTCATGACCAGGCCATTTTTTGTGACACAGCAGTGCGTTACTTTAACAATTGTGCGGTAATGCAACGCTGCACACATATGACGTTTGTCCTTCCCCCCCCCCACAAATAGAGCTTTCTTTTGGTGGGATTTGATCACTTCTGCATTTTTATTTTTTATTTTTTGCACTATAAACAAATAAATGACAATTTAAAAAAAAAAAAAACAACTTTTTTTTACTTTCTGCTATAAAACATAGCCAATAAAATTTTTACAAAATCGAATTTCTTCATCAGTTTAGGCCAGTATGTATTCTGCTATATATTTTTGGTAAAATAATCCCAAAAGGTGTATACTGATTGGTTTACTATGGGATTTATTTCTGGATTTTTTTTTTTTTTTTTTTTATACTAGTAATGGCGGCGATCAGCAACTTTTATAGTGGGGCTGCAACATTGCGGTGTGCAATCAGACACTAACTTAGACTTTGCGTAAACCAGTGACTCTAAAACAGTGATTGTTGCTAAAAATATGTACTGTCACTGTACTAATGACACTGGCTGGGAAGGGGTTAAACATCTAGGGCAAACAAACCGTTAACTGTGTGCCTGGCCAGTGTTTTTGTGCACACTGTGTGATGCTTTTACTAGGGGAAGAGATGGATTCTAGTCCCTGCTTTAGTGAGGTTGCAAAGATGGGAGAATACAAAGTTAAATTGATTGTAAAGCCACTATTGTTAAATAAGGACATGTGCCGCACAGTATGTGTTTTATAAAAAAGGTGCAAATTTCTACCTTCTTTCAGAGCGTCTCCTGGCGATCACGTGACTCCTCGGCTCTCTCCTCTCCTGGGCTGACAGCTCCAGCGAGCGGGACCGAGAACTCCCGCTGACCTTATCTGGGAGGAGAAGGGAGCCAAAGAGTCACGTGAGCTCCAAGGAGACGCTCTGAAAGAAGGTAGAATTCGGCATCTTTTTTTATAAAATCTATACTGTGCAGCACATGTCCTTATTTAACAGAGGAGATGGCGTGATAGTACGATCCTTTTTATAGCATCATGAGCTGACAGGCAGGGAGGGAGGAGAGGTGGACAGAGGACAGGAGAGTAGTAGATGACTGAGGCACGTAAACTGACCACGGTGTAAGGGCTCAGCAGCCATGATAAACCGTGTTCAGTTGACAAAGGGGAGGGCAGAACAGGCAGGATCAGCCAAGTATTTCAGGTGATACAGGGGGCCAAAATAAACAGCGCAAGCATGGTGCTGCATAAACTGCTTTAAGGTAACAGGATTCCAAGATAACACTTTTTAACCGCTTGTCATTTTACTGTGGCAGGTCGGCACGAGCCCTCGTAGCTAGACGTCGGCTCGTGGGACCGGGATAGCAGGGGCACCACTGCATTGCGGGGGTGCCGATGCTCTTGGCCGATGGTCGCGTTGACCGCCGGCCACGAGCGTTCACAGGCACGAGAGGCAGAACAGGGAAGTATGTGTGTAAAAACACAAATTCCTGCTCTGCTCTGTGAGGAGTGACAGATCATGTGTTCCTATTAGCTAGGAACACGATCCGTCACATCCTCTAGTCAGTCCCCTCCCCTACAGTTAGAAACACGTAGCAGGGAACACAGTTAACCCCTTGATCGCCCCCTAGTGTTAACCCCTTCCCTGCCAGTGACATTTTTACAGTAATCAGTGCATTTGTATAGCACTGATCGCTGTATAAATGCCAATGGTCCCAAAAATGTGTCATAAGTGTCCGATGTGTCCGCCATAATGTCACTAGTAAAAACAAAAATGGTAAAAATGCTATAAATCTATCCCCTTTTCTGTAGACGCTATAACTTTTGCACAAACCAATCAATATACGCTTATTGCGATATTTTTGGTAAAAAAAAAAAATGTAGAATACATATCAGCCTAAACTGAGAAAAAATTGCTTTTAAAAAAAAAAAATGGGGATATTTTCGCTCTTTTTTTGTTTATAATGCAAAAGATAAAAACTGCAGAGGCGATCAAATACCACCAAAAGAAAGCTCTATTTGTGGGAAAAAAAGGACGTCAATTTTGTTTGGGTGCAACGTCGCACGACCGCGCAATTGTCAGTTAAAGCGAAGCAGTGCCGAATCGCAAAAAAAGTGGCCCGGTCATTCAGCAGCCAAATCTTCTGGGGCTGAAGTGGTTATGGTGATACCATTAGAGTGAGTCTTGTGTCAACTGACTTTGGGCTTGTGGTGATGGAGGAAAATGCAGCGTGCTTTTGTCTACAGTTTGCGTTGCTCCTGAGATCTTTCAGAATTCATTGATGGGTGCTTTTGGCCTGCAGTGGACCTCTTGACCTGTGTCAAGCTGCTTTGGTGTTCCAATAAACTTGTATGGGGAGAAAGACAGTCCTGATGTGTACTAAAGCCTGTCAACACTGGCCCTGAGTCGATGGTCTTAAGACAATCGTGTCCAATCACTGGTTGGTTACTGCAGGTCAGTGATGGTGAACCTTGGCACCCCAGATGTTTTAGAACTGTATTTCCCGTGATGTTCAACTACACTGCAGAGTGCATGAGCATCATTGGAAATGTAGTTCCAAAACATCTGGGGTGCCAAGGTTCACCATCACTGCTGTAGGTTATTGCCCATTGTTCTTGCCCTGTGCAGCGTCTTGCTGAATAAAGCTGTGTATCTGATATGTGGCAGCAGGTCTCGGGTAAAATAAGTACTGGTAATAGAAACCGTTATACATTTCCCTTGTATGCTTTTCTCTTTTATGAATCTGTACAATGCTTTGCATATAGGACTTGAAGACGTCAAGGGGCCTCCAGGACGAGATGAAGAAGGCAGCTTCTAATAATGTTAAACAGGTGAGTGCTGTGTAATGGGAAGGTTTACTCAGGGGAAACGTGATGTTCTATTTAAATAAGACTTCAAATGTCAGTTGTATAAATATTTAGAAAAGAGAAGACGGCTGACCTTAAACCTCTCTGAGCTACTACTTTACACTTCATTGTGCTACAGAATTCCATCACACTTTACTTTGTATGGGAGAAGTTAAAGGGATTTGATCTGAGGAGTGCTGCAGGAGAAATGTGCCATTACAGCGCCTGCTTTCATGTATAAAGGGATCTGCCTGTTTTATCTGAAGCATCAAATCTGATACTTTAACTCTGGCTTGAGTTTTGTTGAGGGGAAGAAAAAAACAATTTCTGATAGGTCAACTTTATGCGTTTCAGGAGTTATAGCGGCTCTTATCTGCAAAGTTTTAGAACAGACACCCCCCCCCCCCCCCCTCTTTTTTTTTTTTTTTTTTTCTTTTTCCAACAGCAGAATTCAATAGCAGTTATTACTCCAGGCAGAATTTAGCTAAGCACACGAGGTACAATATTCTAACTGGATCCATCCACAAAATCAATCCAGCACATCACTCACTTGTTCCTCTTATGAGAAACCTTTATTTGCATCCTTATGTGTTTCACCTCTTTTCAGGGCTTTATCATAAAGGCTTTATGGTTAAGCCACGAGAAGGTGAAACACGTTAGCGGTGTCTGGTCAAAGACGCTATGCTTTTTGAACAACAAAGATTTTTGTTAAAATGGGGACAACTGATTGTAGGACCTGTGTATGTTCCCCATTTTTTCAGTTTTTTTTTTTTTATTGTAATTTACGGTTATCTCTCGATTTACCCTGAGATTAAAGCATAGAACAAATAAACTTTCGCAGATAAAAATGAAATAAATTAATCATTTTGTTAAAACTTTATTTTACTTTTTAACTCGTCAGTATATCCACCTTTGTGCTGTGTACTCACAGTATGTTCTAAATGTGCTGTGCAGTATTTTGTATATTCTACATGTAATGCTTCCACTTTTATAACAATAAAAGTTGTTTTGGATTAAAAAAAAAAAAGTATTCACATTTTCACGTTTTATTCTGCAGTGATTGTGCAGCTGTCCCATGACTGCTTTAAGACTAAGATCTGCACAAACGCATAACCGCTGATTGCTCGGGTCTTTATCCAGTCAGAATGGAGAGCAGAAACTGTCGGTCACTGCTCTCCACTCTGCTGCTCCAGCGCCCACTAAAGTGCCGGGCAGGGGAGGGGCTGACACAGCTTTCTCCTAGCTCTCAGCTGAATGTTGAAAGATGGAGCCGGCTGTCAGTCAGGCAGCTGGGTGGATCCTGATAATGTTGGGATGCTTCCAGAGCCTTAAGCAGCTCTGCCTAACCAGGTGATGGTGTGCAATAGCCTGCTATCAGCTGCCTCTGGTTCACAGGAAAATAAAGGTGCAATCCTATCACCCACACGTACAAGCAAAAAAAAAAAAAGCTTTGGCCATTTTTCTTTGAACAGCTGAACATTACTTGTGGCATTCTCTCTACATCAGTGGTTCTCAACCTTTCTAGTGCCGTGACCCCTTGATAAAATTTCCCAAGTTGTGGGGACTCCTAACAGTAAAATTGTTTTCGTTGGTCATTCATTGCTGTAATTTTGCAACTGTTATGAATCGAAATATAAATATCTGGCACAGTGGCGGCGTTTGATGTACAACAATGCTTTTATTAGTGTCTCTGACTTCCCAAAGTCACTCAGGTGTTCCGTCAGAATCAGCAACCCGTCTAATGTGTTAGCCGGAAGTGACGTTTCGTCTTCGCCATCTTGGTACACTCGTCCGCAGCAAGGCTACAGTTAGATGTCGGCAAGCGGACATTTTTTTACACCCACCGTACGGGTATTTTTTACCAGTAAACTGAGCTTATATACTAAATAAGCCTTATATAGTATATAAGCTCAGTTTACTGGTAAAAATAAGTGTAAAATGCAAGACTTCGGTGGGTGTAAAAAGATGTCCGCTTGCCGACGTCTAAATGTAACACTACTGCGGACGAGCGTACCAAGATGGCGATGGAACGTCACTTCCGCGCAGTCTTTCCTCTTCCGGAAGTGACGTCTCGCTGGCGAGATGGACATACTCCAACGTACACACGGTAACTTCGGGTCTGTCTCGGCCAGCTTTCCAGATTGGACCAGCATTCGCGACCCCCTGGTGAACCGGCAATCGACCCTCGGGTTGAAAACCGCTGCTCTACAATGAAATAAAATATTTCTCCAAAAGTTTTTCCTAACACCCTTACATATGCAATAAATAAATTGTAGGTTACTTTGCTTACACCCTTCTGTCCAGTTAGGGAACCTAACCTATGGTACAAATTGTGATTTCCCCACCCCTTCCCACTGTATGGTCCTGGCCACACCGCCCTTCACCAGGAAGCTTCCTCACTGGATTCTATTCATCCTGCATATGTTCCCTACAGCACCATTTATTCCTATGGAAATAGCCATACTCATGGCAGCCCCAACAGTCTGCAGAGTACCCCTCTCTGTATAGAAATGAAAGGGGCCACCTCGTGCATGCGCAGAATGAAGAAGACCCAGCAAGGACCCCTTCTGAAAAAAGGCTCTTCCACTCCAAGGAAGGCCGTACAGTGAAAGCTACTGGATTGGGGACAGAAGTGAGTATTGGACCAGGTAGACTGCATTCAGGATGATGGGGCCATACTTGAAAGCACAACTCGTAACAAAGGTATAGTTGTCAGGAAATTGTGCTGGTCATTCCACGATTTAAAGACCACCACCTCCTCTTCTCAGGTAGTTCTAAAATAGCCTTGCTTTGGGTCGCTATTGGGCTTTGCTGCATTTGCATACTCTGAGAAGAAACGTGTTGATCTAAGAAAACAGAGTGAACCGAGTTGGTGACTTAAGCTTGGTTTTTGCAGCTGAACCGTTCGACAGAAACCGTTCTAACAACCTGTTTCTGTTGAACAGAGAGAGATATTGAACCGACCAAATTTCTCTTTATACCCTGCTTTAGTGCGATACTGCTATTTTATACTAATCAGAAAGTTGCAGGTGATGCCACACATAAGGTGATACCACTGTGTTGTGTAACCGTCCTGGCTGTGCTATCTGGCAGTAACCTATGAATCAAAATGGTAACTGAACAGCGTTACATATCATTAGTTGGATAAGGCAGTTCCCAAATGTGTATTTTAACTGTCCATTTAGCTGCTCGCCTACAAGACCACTTTTTAGGGCTTATATACACTTGCTTAAACTTTAACGCACATTAAAGCACCTACCTCTTCAACATGCTTTTTTTTCTTTTTTAATGTGTTTTTGATGCTTCAGCTTCGATGAAGCTTTCACGAACCTTCGCAAATGCCCTGTGTGTGTGTGTTAATCTTCTATTTTGTTTTAAAGGGGCTAGTAGAACCCCCGCTCAGAAGTTCTGTACCTCCACTCTGCAGATCCCCAGCTCATTAGTACCCCTGTTCAGCAGATCCCCAGCTTATTAGTACTCTCATTCAGCAGATCCCCAGCTTATTAGTACTCTCATTCAGCAGATCCCCAGCTTATTAGTACTCTCATTCAGCAGATCCCCTGCTCAGTAATAACCTCCAGCTCTGCTGATGCCACACTCAGTAGTACCCCCTGCTCTGCAGATGCCCCACTCAGTAGTACCCCCCTCTCTGCAGATGCCCCACTCAGTAGTACCCCCAGCTCTTCTGATGCCCTACTCAGTAGTACCCCTAGCTCTTCTGATGCCCCACTCGGTAGTACCCCCTGCTCTGCAGATGCCCCACTCAGTAGTACCCCCCTCTCTGCAGATGCCCCACTCAGTAGTACCCCTAGCTCTTCTGATGCCCCACTCAGTAGTACCCCCTGCTCAGTAGTACCCCCCTCTCTGCAGATGCCCCACTCAGTAGTAACCTCCAGCTCTGATGATCCCCCCCCACTCAGTAGTACCCCCAGCTCTGCTGATCCCCCCCACTCAGTAGTACCCCCAGCTCTGCTGATCCCCCCCACTCAGTAACCTCCAGCTTTGCAAATTTTTTGGTTTGTTTACTCTCCTCTCTATGGTCCCTGCTCACCTCCCGCTATTTTTCTCCCTTCCTGCTCACCGTGTGCGACACCTACTAGTTTCTCCTGCTCTGGCCCCCCAGCTCTGCTGATCCTCTGCCGCTCAGTCCTCTCTCTCTCTGGTCCCTGCTCATTTTTTGCTATAGCATTCCCTTGTTGCACACCATGTGTACCAACTTCTACTTGCTCCACTCTAGTCTGGACCCAGCTCACCTTCCTGCTGCTTCATCCTGCACCCCAGATGTGATGTTTGCACCAGACACTTCCAGAATATCTACACATGAACCACAAGTAACTGCTGATGATGTCTTTCTGCTTCGCTTGTTGTTTTCAGTGCATCCTGGGATATCTTATACCTACAATACCTCCAAAACAAAGTGAAGTTAATGCTGAATAAAAGCCCCTCAAGAGCTGCAGGTGCTGTAAGAGAGCTTTGTCATAGACAAGAAAGTGACACTGGTATTGTTAAAGTGTATAATAGAAGTGTAGTGAAGCAAGGTGTAAACAGGACTGTAAGGTAACCATTTTATTTAGTGACAGGAGCTTTAATTGGCATTCAGAGTGCTTTATAGAAACGTGTCCAATGCTACATTTTGAAGCAAGTGTAAACGAGCCTTTAAATATCATTTCGTTGGAAGGGTTTTTGGTTTCTTTTTGACCCCAATCTGACGTAACCATAGTGGCTCTGTCATATTTATTTCAGGCTTTTTACCATATTTATTTCTGAGCCAATCCAGTTTTCAAACGCATTTCTAAAATGCAGCTTCTCTTCCTGACTTCCCTTTAATACAAAAGAATGTATAATTGATCTTTTGAGTTAATACTGGTATGTTGGAACACATTCCCTTTATTCATTGCTTGTGCGAAGTGCCGTGTGTCAATGTCCGATTCTCCGGCTTGTCATGTTACATTGTCCCCTGTGCTCGGTCACGCAGATCAGCTTTGTGAACTTGTCAATGATCCATCAGGGAAGCCGGTGGGGGAAATGGACTAGAACATTCTCCTTTTCCTAATTCGGGTGAAGGGTAAACACCTTGTCACTTATTTGTAGCCGTGTAGTGAATACGCTGCATATATTTATTAAGACGCAATTGTATTATGCTAAGCTGCGTACTTATACTCTTACTGTCATGGCAATCAAATGCAAATCTCTTGGTGTGGGCTTACTGCCCTGAATAGTTTAATGTTTTTTCACAGCTTTTATGAGACGTAAATCGGGCAACAGCTGAAATATTTCCACTGTTTTCTTGGGGTCTTACTTTCTTCATTTCCCTAACTAGCCAAAAGATTTACTGATAGGCAAATTGGTTTATTTGCTAATTGGCTCTGTGCCTTGTGATTGCTGTGAACCAATCAGTGACCAAACAGTGTGTCCTTTCTGACGTTATTCTTTCTTTGTAAGCAACATTACTCCTACTGTCCACCAATGAAAGGGGAGTACACTGACCAACAAGAATACACACAGAGCTGCAAGGGGGCATGTTTAAATTAAATATGCAAACTGACCACCAACATTATGGGTGGGAGGTGGTGTACTGACAGCTTGTAGTTATGGGGCACTTGCAATTGGCCACCATAAAGAGGAAGTTCTACTTTATGCACCCCCCCCCCTCTTCTGTTTTTGGCACTTTCTTTTTTGGGGGGGGGGGGGGGGTACCTGGTTTTGACAAGTTCCCACATCCAGTTGGATCGCTGCAGTCCACCGGAAGTTGGGCCCCCCGACTCTCATATCACCCACCCCGCGCAACTTTCTGGAACACGGTACAGGTCCCAGAAGACTGGGTTCATTCACAACATTCCCAAAGCGTGGCTCACGCATGCGTAGTGGCCAGCCTGCTGTGAAGCCACAAGGGATAAAAGCTGGCTGCCCACGGTAAACATGCCGGGGACCCAAAGACCTACAGCGGGGGTCAATGCTTTATTTTGTTTTTTGTTTGTTTTTTTTTCCTTTTTAAAAAACAAAACGAGATTTGTCTAAAACAAAAAAAACCCCAAAAAAATAATTTAGAGCGAGTTTACACCATAGTAACGCATTCCAGATGTGTTCCAGATGCTTTTCTGCATGTGCGTTTCTGACACATTCGGTGAGTTTTTGATGCAGCCCAGTGCATTTTTTTCTCCTTCCTTTTTTTCTTAACCTTTAAATAAGGAAATGTGTTACAGTGCTTTTTTTTTTTTTTTTTTTTTTTTTTTTGGTGCGTTCCAGTGCATTTTACAGCATTCCAGTACAGTAAAAATGTAGCATGGTTTTTCTGGAACTGCAAGCACTGAACTATGCCATTGGAAACCATATAACCTACTTTTCATGCGTTTTTTAATGCAGAAAATGATGCACTTGACTGCATGTGGTGTGAACTGGCCTTTAGTTTAAAGAAAGAAAGTCTGCTGCCTCCGTTTTTATAATGGCAATTAGCATATACTCCAGAATGTTATTAAGAGTTATCAGATGCATTTCAGAATTGCAAAGTCCCTCTTTGCCATAAAAATCAACTTAATCTCATAAAAAAAACATCTCCACTGTATTTGTGAAGAAGGCTTTAGGGCGCCCAAGAAAGTCCAGCAAGCGTCCGGACCGTCTCCTACAGTTGATTCAGCGGCGGGATCGGGGCACCACCAGTGCAGAGCTTGCTCAGGAATGGCAGCGGG
Source organism: Aquarana catesbeiana (assembly GCF_042186555.1). Taxonomy (NCBI): domain Eukaryota; kingdom Metazoa; phylum Chordata; class Amphibia; order Anura; family Ranidae; genus Aquarana; species Aquarana catesbeiana. Next base: position 605,950,214 of record NC_133328.1, on the reverse strand, counting down.
CATTTGTGAGTGCTTCTGCACATACAGTGAGGTGAAGACTTTTGGAGGATGGCTTGATGTCAAGAAGGGCAGGAAAAACATCAGGGACAGACTGATATTCTGCAAAAGGTACGGGGATTGGACTGCTGAGGACTGGGGTAAAGTCATTTTCTCTGATGAATCCCCTTTCCAATTGTTTAGGGCATCCGGAAAATACCTTGTCCGGAGAAGAAAAGGTGAGGGCCACCTTCAGTCCTGTGTCATGCCAACATTAAAGCATCCTGAGGCCATTCATGTGTGGGGTTACTTCTCCGCCAAGGAAGTGGGCTGACTCACAATTCTGCCTAAGAACACAGCCATGAATAAAGAATGGTACAAAAACATCCTCCAAGAGCAACTTCTCCCAACCATCCAAGAACAGTTTTGCTGATGAATAATGCTTTTTCCAGTATGAATGGAGAACCTTGCCATAAGGCAAAACTGATTACTAAGTGGCTTGGGGAAAAAAAACATGGAAATTTTGGGTGCATGGCCAGGAAACTGCCCAGACTTTAATCCCATTGAGAACTTGCAATCAATCCTCAAGAGGCGAGTGAACAAAAAAAAAATAAAACCCACAAATTGTGACAAACTCCCAAGCGTTCATTATGCAAGAATGGACTGCCATCAGTCAGAATGTGGCCCAGAAGTTGAATGACAGCCTGCCAGGGGGAATTGCAGAGGTCTTGAAAAAGAAGGGTCAACGCTGCAAATATTGACTCTTTGCATAAAATTAATTGTCAATAAAAAACCTTGGACACTTATAAAATGCTTGTAATTATACTTTACTATACCATAGTAACCTCTGACAAAAAGATCTAAAAACACTGAGGCAGCAGACTTTGTGAAAATGTAATATTTGTGTTATTCTCAAAACTTTGGCCATGGCTGTACAATAAAGAGGCTGCCTGCTCACAGCTTTTTAATGTAAGATTTTAGTTCCGCTCTAAATGAACCTCAATTTATTTTGTGTTTTTTATTTTTAAAAAAAAGCGTCTTATCAATCCTTTTGCCTTTTTCTGTCTTAGGTCATTCAATGGGAACTGGACAAGCTGAAGAAGTAAAAAATATGAAATGTGAAAGATTTTTTCTTTTTGTAGATAAAAAAAAGAGGTTTGTAGTGTACAGTAAATATAATTTATACATGGCGGTTTATATATGTATAGCATTTTTTTTTTAATCATTCCTTTAATAAACAATTTACCTATTGTTCACCTCCCGGCCTCTGTATAAGGGTGGTAATATATCATTCTCCAAGAGCTCTCCTCCAGCCTAACAATCCCTGCATTGTGTGTCTCCACTGAGCTCTGTGTTGTATTAACAGATATCATCAGTTTGCTTTGGAGTGAGCCGGGGTTTAACCCTCCGTTGGTCACAGCAGCTCTAGCTGTGGTTCAAAGATGGGTGCGCTATATAGTTTTGTACAATGGTAACCAGTAGTTATTCAAAAGTGTTTTTGTTCTTTGCATGTTGAATCAAGTTGTAAGTCAGAAGTAAATATTATGTGAAATATCCTAAGTGGTCTTGTCTCAAGGATGCTATACAAGTAAACACCCAAAGTGTACCGATCACCATGATAAGAAAAGGCTGTGCCCTTACCAGATGACTAGACTCCACATTTATAGGAGCCTAGTAAAGCTTGGATTCATATCACAACAAAGGATCCGTGCTCTGGATATAGACAGGATAATGTTGGTATCCACTCCACTGGTTACTCACTTTATCTCTTGCTCCCAGATAAGGTGCAAAAAAAGAGGACAAGATCGCCAACATAGCATAAAACCGTGATGGTTTATTGAAAAGTAACAAGTTCACAAGTCATAAATACAATTACTGGATAAAACAATCTACAGATCATATGACAACTAGCATGGTGTGAAAGAGCATAAACTCCACCCTACTAGTTTCGTCATAACTGACGTCATTGGGGGTTGTAGCAAGTCACAAGGTAAGAGGCTGTTAGACATTTGTAAACACAGCCAAGAACTGCACAGAATTATATGATTGTAGATGTAGTAGTAGAAGGGAAGTAGATGCTGACCCACAACAATGCCTGAATGGATGGAAAGAAAATTAGAGCGAGACATTATTAGGAGTACTGTGAGAGCTAATAAATACCTGGAAGCGTTCTACTTACCCTTGCTTCAACCAACATTAATCAAATTATTAACTGCACTCTAAAGTAGAAGCCACCCTAACACTAAAATCCCTGCATCTACAGACATCCACGATATAACACTAACCTATCTAGCCCTGTAAAGAAGAAATCGGTATACATACCTTTTTTTTTTAAGCCGATCAGATCTCCAGTGGCGGAAGCTCTGCAGAGGACACAGCCGTCAACGGCTGTGAAATAAATGGTGAGTGACATCACCCATAGACTTACTATGGGGCTTCTGTTGTCAGCTGTGTCCTCTGCACCCGCCTCCACAGCAAAGCCGTGGCTGACAGCTCAGCACAGGATCGGGTCAGATCGCCTTCAAAAAAGGATTGTATACTGATTTTTTCTTTAGATAGGTTAGTGTTAGATCGTGGATGTAGCGATTTTAGTGTTGGGGTGGACTTCTACTTTAAGGGCTAGTTCACACAGGCGCTATTCCCTGTACAGCAATAAGTTATGTGGTAGTTGTGTGCTGCCACCTAGTGGTGTGTGAATATAAAAGTACAAATAAACACAGAAACTGTGTGACGTAAACCATGTGCAATAAATCTTTAGCTGCTGCTATCACCAGGATGTTATCACAAAACAACAATTAATGAATATCTAAAAAATGTGATAGCGCTGCTGCAATCTGACAAAGCATGCGCTGAACTCGCTGACAACTAATGATAATTCCCATCAGGAAAAAGGCTCCACACTGATCTTTAATGGCTCCCACCAGGGTCCTGCAGGGATCAAACGCGCTTTGTACCTCGTATACTTCTCCTTTTTAAAGGTTGCCTCCATGATGAACGAGTTTGCAGGAGTCCTGCACGGCACCCCACCATCTGCTGATCGTGGGTGCAATGCTTTCCAATAAATAAATAAATAAATATAGATTTTTTTCTTTTTCAACTGCAAAAAGATGTGAATTTATTTAGTTATTTTAATTTTTTTTCACATTCAATATTTTGATTATAAGAACATAAAATAACAGATAAAGACATTAAGAAAAGTATAACAGGATTCACACCACTACATATTTATTTTTTAAAAGGTAAACTTTATCCTTTTAAGGGCTCATTCAAACAGGCGCAACGCCCTGTACAGCGCGAATAGTAGTTTGTTTTTGTACTAGTGTATAGCTGAGTGTAGGCAGACTATATATGTGAAAGGATTTACATCTGCAGTATGAACTCTCCTGCCCTGCAGAATTGGACAGGTGCACAACCCTGTGTGTTCAGGGCTCTGCACCAGTCCCTGATGTTCTTATCAAACTTGGCTGGGTAGGTGAATGAGGTCTGCACTACTTTGGTCTGACTTTGATCTGACTTGAGGTCCAAAGACCTCAAGATTACACAGGCATTGCTTCAAGTCGTGGCAAAGTTGCATGACTTTCAGGTCACACAAGTGTGAAAGAGGCCTAAGAAATGTTATGCAGTCATCACTGCAGTGCTTATAAAGAGGGATATGCAGCAAATGATGGGAAAAAAAGGGAAAATAGGCATTTTATTACAAAATTGTTATTGGTACACCCTGCATTTGTTTGTAGAATTTTTTTATATTTTAAAAAAGGAAACCTTTCCATTTTAAAATGAAACTATAATGGATATAGGACAAATCATGAAAATGTTATTCCTTTTTTTTTTTTTTTTTTTTTATAGCTAAGTGTGTGTGTAGTTAAAAAAAAAAAAAAAAGTGTACATGATTATTACGGTATATCCTCACCATAGTAAAAAAAAATGTACAATAGCACTATACATTCCCTTTACTTTAACAGGATGGTTTATATTATATAATAAAATGAATAATTTATACATTGAAATGAATCATCCATCTAAAAGCATTATTAGGCTGCTAATATCTTAAATCAATGTAAAAGCTACCAGAAAGAAAGCGTGCATTTGACACAGTCTGAAACCCGGCTACAAAAGTCCATATATTGGCTGAATTAGAGCTGTTGCCAATTGATCAGTTGCTCGTGCATGCCTTGATGTAGCAACCCTGCCTGTTCTTGGAACAGGATTTCTGTGTGATCAATAAAATCGCTTGGAAAGTGATAAGGCTGTCCGGTAAGGAATGTTCTCTGATGGTGAAGGATGGTGCCATACATGTGTTTGCTGCTGTACCCATTGCCTTTTGAAGGGAGTGAGATATGTTTTCAATATAGAGGAATGGGCACTATTCAGGTGTTTTCTTCTCTGATAAAAAAAAGAAACAGCGTGGTTATCGTGGCACATTCTTGCATCCCTGCACTGTAGAAGAAGAAGAAACCGCCTAAAGGAAATGGGATTTACATACAGAAAAGCTAAGAGAAAGCCATCTATAACACCTAAACACAAAAAAACAAGGTTACAATGGGCTAAGGAAAGGCAATCGTGGACTGTGGATGATTGGATGAAAGTCATATTCAGTGATGAATCTCGAATCTGCATTGGGTAAGGTGATGATGCTGGAACTTTTGTTTGGTGCTGTTCCAATGAGATTTATGCAGACGACTGTCTGAAGAAAACATGCAAATTTCCACAGTCAATTATGATATGGGGCTGCATGTCAGGTAAAGGCACTGGGGAGATGGCTGTCATTAAATCTTCAATAAATGCACAGGTTTACATTGAAATTTTGGACACTTTTCTTATCCCATCTATTGAAAGGATGTTTGGGGATGATGAAATCATTTATCAAGATGATAATGCATCTTGCCATAGAGCAAAAACTGTGAAAAAAATCCTTGAAGAAAGACACATAAGGTCAATGTCATGGCCTGCAAACAGTCCGGATCTCAATCCAATTGAAAATCTGTGGTGGAAGTTGAAGAAAATGGTCCATGACAAGGCTCCAACCTGCAAAGATGATTTGGCAACAGCAATCAGAGAAGGCTGGAGCCAGATTGATGAAGAGTACTGTTTATCACTCATTAAGTCAATGCCTCAGAGACTGCAAGCAGTTATAAAAGCCAGAGGTGGTGCAACAAAGTACTAGTGATGTGTTGAAGTGTTATTTTGTTTGTTTTTCATGATTCCATATTTTTTTCCTCAGTATTGAGTGATTCAATAATTTATTCCGTGTGCTTGTAGTATAAATCTAACTGTTACTGGCCACCACAATTACTTTTCTTGATTTCTTTTAGTGTTTCTTAAAGCCAGAAAGTTGCCATTTGAAATGCCTTTAGTTTTTGGCCATGTCTGTGATCTGCTTTTTTTCTACAACAATAAACAACTGAAGGAACGTCCTCAGGGACTGGTGATTCCATCATTTTTGCTAGGGATTGTACTCCTATGGCGAGCCCTCTGTTAAGTCTTTCTTAAGGCTAAGTTTACATATGCAGTTGGAAGTGGTAAAAAGGGATAGTTTTGCCACTGTTTCAGCACCACCCTGCCCCCCCCCCCCCCTTTCCAAAGATGCCAGTTGTACGGGGCATGGGGGTATACACATGCTACAGCTTTGATGTTATATATTTCGCAATGGCAAAGATCCCCTCAGTCACATTTGGCTAGACCACAACCATGTGCGATGCATTCATTTGTGATGCGGCACACTGGTGTGGTCTTATGGGGTTGAAGCAGGTGGTAAGGACTTGACAAAATCCTAAATTATAGCAGAAGGAGGAATCTGGTCCGTACAGCATACAGACCTGGCCAGCTGGAAGCAGTACTGTAGGGCCGTACGCCATATGGACCTGGCAGTGAAAGGTTTAAAGTGGCAATCAACATTCCCATTAGGATCTGTTCAACATTTTGCAAACTGGAGCTGAATGGTACTTTAACAAAGGCTTTGCAGAGCTTTCAGAAAGCTTTGTTGATGCTTTTAAAGTGTTACTAAACCCAGGAGCCTGCATTCATATCTGGTCTCCCACAGAACATGGAAATGCAATTGTTTTAGTAAATATAAACTGCTAAATAGCTCTTCTCACCAGCAGTATATAGCAGTCTTGTAAATTCTATCTGTTCCTAGTAAAGCTTGTAGGAGGAGTTTTCATTCTCCCCTGACCCTCTGTCTGGCCCTGTGCTGATCACATGCACCCTCCCAAGAAGAAGAAAAAAAAACCTTTTAACAATACACACAGCCTCTTCACCTACTATTGTACTGTTTGTATTAAAATTGCCCAAAAAAAAAAAATGCACAGAAAATCCTCTTTATCCAATACAGATTTAATTATCAGGATTAAGTGCAATGTTCTGTAAGCCCTCTCTGGTCAGCTAATCGTGATACTAACCTTTGTACGGGAAAAGATTGCAGAATCCGCATATCACCTTAGGAGATCCCGTTAATGTGTAATCTTCCATTTTATCTTGTAGTCAGTGACTTGTCTCTGAAAGTTTGCCTTATCTTAAAAGGATGTACGTATGTTCTAATTACCCTCCCCTTGTGTTCCTCAGTTTGGTGGTGGTGTAGATCATTAGGCTGTCCCATTTTTGTAGCTGGTATTTTAAGAACATCCTCTAAGGCTGGCCATACACTACAATTTTCTTATTCAATTTCCTTTCAGATTTACCTTCAACTATGTAGTGTAAGGGCCTGCCTGATTGCATACAAATTGAAAGGTTTCCGGTTTGACCTACTATTATATTATTTTGGTAAATCTAAAGGAAAGTTGAACAAGAAAATTGTATAGTGTATGGCCAGCGGTAGGCTCCTTTCACACGGGGCGGTGGGGGCGTCGACGGTAAAACGGCGCTATTTTTAGTGCCGCTTTAGCGGCGGTATTCGGCCGCTAGCGGTGCGGTTTTAACTCCTGCTGGCGGCCGAAAAAGGGCTAAAACCGCTCGCATAGCGCCGCTACAGCGGCGGTATAGCCGCGCTGCCCCATTGACTTCAATGGGCAGGAGCGGTGAATACACCGCTCCAAAGATGCTGTTTGCAGGAGTTTTTTACCTCTCCTGCCAGCGCACCGCTTCAGTGTGAAAGCCCTCGGCTTTCACACTGGAGAAACAGCAGCGGCAGTTTTAGGTCTGTTTGCAGGCGCTATTTTTAGCACAATACCGCCTGCAAACCGCCCCAGCGTGAAAGGGGCCTTAGTTTCTGTATCAGTGTGCTTAGGGTATTCCTAGTACTGCCCATTGGGTTAGTCCCTCATAGGACTTAAAGGGGTTGTAAACCGTCTGTTATTTAAAAAAAAAATAAAATAAAATGTCATACTTACCTCCACGGTGTAGTTAATTTTACACAGAGTGGCCCAGATCCTCGACTTCTGGGGTCCCCCAGGCAGTGCTGGTAGCTCCTCCTCGCATCGAGTGTCCACGTTTGAGAAGCGCTCTCCTAAGGTGGACACGTGTGCAGGCGCGCTCCCGAGTCCTTCTGTGTACATTCACACAGAATGCAGGACTCGGCCCCGCATCATTGGATTTGATTGACAGCAGCGGGAGCCAATGGCTTGCTATCAATCTATCCAACCAAGACTTGAAACAACGGGCATAAAGGAAGAGCGCGCCGAGGGAACGAACGGGCTCAGGTGAGTAAAACTGGGGGTCCGGTCACTGTCGGAAGTATTTTCACCTTAATGCATAGGATGCATTAAGGTGAAAAAACACGAAGGTTTACAACCCCTTTAAAACCTTAAAATGCATGAAAACCTTAGGACCCCTTTCACCCTGAGGCAGTTTTCAGGCGTTTTAGCGCTAAAAATAGTGCCTGAAAACTGCCTCCCATTCATTTGAATTAGTGCTTTCACACTGGAGCGGTGTGCTTGTAGAAGTTGTCCTGCAAGCGGCATGTTTGGAGCGCTGTAAAAAGTGCTCAAAATACACCCCTGCTCATTGAAATTAATGGGAAGCAAATCGAAAGCACCACAAAATGGGTCTTTTTTTTTTTTTTTATTTTTATTTTTTTTTAGGTCACATTGTCACGTGCCCTTAAAAAAAAAAAAAAAAAAAAGCACTGCAAAAACAACTGGCGCTTTAGCGGCTGTTTAGCAGCGCTTCAGTGTGAAAGGGGTCTAAGGGTCCTTGCCCACAGTACTAATGTATGAATGCCCCAGTCCTTAGGAAAGAAGGGGGGCCACTTGCCATAGTACAAGCCAATCAAATCCAATCACACTCTCCACTAATAAGTGCCATGTGGGAGTGAAATGCATTTGAGCTTGGAAGAACCAGGTGGCATAGTTTGTTTATTGGCTGACTTAAAGTGATACTAAATTCAGTACTTTTTCTCCTTCATCAATATATAGCTGTCACATGACCCAGATCTTTCCCAGCCTGTCTGCAGGAGGAGCTTCTAGTCCTCTGCTGCTGGTTATAGGTTCAAAAAAAAAAAAAAACGCTGTTGGAATAAAGTAAATATTAATATCAATTAACTGTTTTACATTGGTATGGGGGGATTTCTGTCAGTCATAGGCTCTGTCATGTCTCTCCAGGATGTGTCTTGGAATAAGAGGGAGGTGAAGCCTCCATTATTCTACATGTAATATCCTGCCCCCATTTGTGTTTAGCTAGTTAGTGGCCATGGGGGAGGAGGGAGTGGGCTGTCATTTACCACTGTGTATACACCCACATGTGTGACTCCATAGTCACATGGGCTGCTCAGATGGGATGGGAAGGAAATGCTCAGCTGGGTGTGCCTGGGCACACCCTAATCACCCAGTGTGCATATCTCCCATCTTTCCTGGATTGGACGGGACTGTCCCACAATCCAGGCTGAATTCCAGACCCCAGTCCCAGGACACGTTCAGGCATCTGAACTTCAAGGCGTGAAGCACTGTCGCTTTGTCTCTCCCCTGCAGCTGAGCTTGCTGCATGCAGCTACAGAGGAAACATGTTTTTTTCCAGGTGGTAAAGGCTGGCACAAGCGGGGCTGTGATTGGCTTTGTACGGTGGAGGGGGGGGCGGGTGCTAAAGTGTGCAACGGCCGTGGGGGCGAGGCTACAAGCCAATCATAGCCCCCACCCCCTACTCTCTGTGTTGTCCTTTAGTACCCGCCTTAGTTTCCTCTGTAGCTGTCTGGGACGAGCACAGCTACAGGGAAGACATATAAATGCAGATGGTCTTGCTTCTGTTCTTCTTGGCACTCTTCACATTACTCTAGCTTCAGCTCTTCTCCCCCTTCTTTTCCCTGGTCCTGGGCGGGGCTAGGAGTAGCTGTAATTTAGCTCCACCTACTGGACCTGGGAATTGGAGAAGAGTTGGAGCTGCAGTACCCTGAGTAATGTGAAGAGTCCCAGGAAATAAGAACACAGATCAGCAGTGCAGAGTTAGCCTCACTTAGCACTAACCTCTGTCTCACTTATTACAGAGTTCAGGGGTCAGTACTAAGTGACTCAGACGTCAGTAAGGTAAAGTTCCAGGGTCAGTAGTAATAAACAGTCAGCTTGGCTTTTAGACCAATGCAGTGTGGTTTTCCTGCACCATGGATGCAGTGCAGTGTACCTGTGGTTTTAGTGTAAGTTAACTGCAGTTTGCCATAGACTTAGGATATATCCTACGGGTTCGATGCACTTTCTGAAAGCACAACAAAGCCACGCTCTCAGTTTTTGGCTTCAGAAAGCACACCAAAACCATAGGGCATGATATTATTATTATACAGGATTTATATAGCGCCAACAGTTTACGCAGCGTTTTACAACTTGAGGGTAGACAGTACAAATACAATACACTTTAATACAGTAGGAATCAGAGGGCCCTGCTAAGCTTACAATCTAGAAGTCTATGGAAAACCGCAGCTAACCTACATGAAAACTGTGGGTACACTTAGATGATGCAGGGGAAAAAAATTAGCGCATCAGCGTGAAAGTGCCCTACTAGGGTGGACCAAATATACAATATCGCACAAAAGTGAGTACACCCCTCACATTTTTGTAAATATTTTATTATATCTTTTCATGTGACAACACTGAAGAAATGACACTTTGCTACAATATAAAGTAGTGAGTGTACAGCTTGTATAACAGTGTAAATTTGCTGTCCCCCCAAAATAACTCAACACACAGCCATTAATGTCTAAACCGCTGGCAACAAAAGTGGGTACACCCCTAAGTGAAAATGTCCAAATTGGGCCCAATTAGCCATTTTCCCTCCCCGGTGTCATCTGACTCATTAGTGTTACAAGATTTTAGGTGTGAATGGGGAGCAGGTGTGTTAAATTTTGTGTTATCGCTCTCACTCTCTCATACTGGGCACTAGAACTTCTACATGGCAAAGAACTCTGAGGATCTGAAAAAATAATTGTTGCTCTACATAAAAATGGCCTAGGCCAGTGATGGCTAACCTTGGCATCCCAGATGTTTTGGAACTACATTTCCTATAAAGCTCATGCACTCTGTAGTAGGGGTGTTGAAATTAATCGTAACATCAATGCATCACGATTCGATGCGGCATCGATACTACGACTTTTATAATCAATTTTTTGGATGACGTCGTCATCGCGCCGTGCTGCGTTATGCCCTGCCTCTGAGTCTGGGTCCAAAAGCAGCCGAAGTAAGCCGTGCTGTCTTTTCCCGCCTCCCGCTGACGTCATCCCCAGCCACCCTGTGGCGCTTCGCTGACAAGAGAGGAGACAGACACGTGGAGCGACTCATGTCCCCCGACTTCCGATTCCCGGTCCCGAGAGCTTTCCTCCTCCTCGGCTCACTGTTGCACACTGCAGTGCATGCACAGGCTGTTACGTGGGAGTAAAACAATTATATAAGGAAAACCTGCGCTAATGAGCAAAAACAGCAAATAAAATGTTTAAAATGCAAAGTGCAGCTGCAACAAAATACTTCAAATATCAGTGAAGTGAAAAAAACATATATAAACAAAAAATTGTGCGCTAGCATAAATGTATCATATATTATGAAATTAAATCTGCAATTAAGAAGCTTCTAGGAAAGGTACCAGAAGCTATAGTATATATTTAGAATAAACCACAATGCAGCAAGATAACAAATTCCAAATTATAACACATCTCCATGAAGGGAAAATATATAAAAAAAAGAGTGAAAAGTTCCATCACGCATCCTATGTTTGCACGGGCGTTCAGCCTTTGTTTTATGCCGGCTTTTTAACATTTTTATTCTGGAATTTTGTATACAAGGCAATAAACTCCTTTTCTCCTTATCCATGGATCCTTTGTGAAACGAGTCTCCCTCCTGACGCTGAAGCAGAGATAATATCTTTGAGTGGGCGGTGTTTGTGAGCAGGACCAGGACATCGATATCCATCTGTCCCTGCAGAGGGTTATATCTGCAAGCTCGTATGACCTCGCTATATAGAGGGTCCAATAAGTTCGGTAAGGGTACACCCATTACTACTCTTCCGGAACTATCGGTGGCTTGGAAGTGTCCCTACATCTTTTACCTTTCCACCTTGATGTGATACACCCAAGGAACGGCTTATCTTTCTCACATATCTTTCCTTGCAATTCCGTTTTTCATGAACTGAATGTGGCGTTTTTCATGCGATTTGGATTTTAATTGCATCAAACTTTTCACTCTTTTTTATATATTTTCCCTTCACGGAGATGTGTTATAATTCGGAATTTGTTATCTTGCTGCATTGTGGTTTATTCTAAATATATACTATAGCTTCTGGTACCTTTCCAAGAAGCTTCTTAATTGCAGATTTAATTTCATAATATATGATACATTTATGCTAGCGCACAATTTTTTGTTTATATATGTTACGGGGGAGACCCGAGCCCTCCTCTTACAACTGGCTGCTGTTGGCAGCAGGGCTGCAGGAGAGAGACCCGAGCGAGCCAGGCCGCGCTTGTCCTCTGTCCTCACAGCCAGCAGGAGACCTCCAGCACCGCACTGATTCGTCATCATCATCATCAGGTAGGAGAGTAGAGACACTGACAGTACTACTACTAACTAGATATATAATATATCATAATCTGATGTACCATTATCATGTGGACTGCAAATATGCCAAATTTATGACTGTAATAATTGATGGTGATAGGTGAACTGAATTCTGTATTCCTAAACATTAAAGTGAGTTTAAGTGATCATGCCATTTAATGAATTATGGTTTTATGTAGGTCTTAGTGATTGTTTACAACTCTCCTTTCTCTCTCTCCCTCTCCTTCTTTCCATCCTTCTCTCTCTCTCTCTTGGTATTGTGTGTGTATATTTGTGATCCCATAAGGTTTAACTCAAGGTTTTAAGCTTCAATTGATGATTTATTCTGTCAAAGATTTCCCTTCCTCTAATGGTGGTTTGCTTGGCTTCAGTTACAGGTGTATCATGGTAGAGTAAAGCCTCATGCAAACAATCGGATTTTCCGCAGACAAAACCTCTGACTTTTGTCCGAAGGCGTGTGCCTGGATTTTGTCTTGCGTACAAACGGTACACAATTGTCGGCGTGACGTACTAGACGTACTACGAGCCAAAAAAGAGGAAGTTCAATTGTCAGGCGCCACCCTTTGTGCTCCTTCTGCTAGTCCAGGAACAGGATGAGGAGGATTTCTTGGACCAAAAATTGGTTGCTTTATTAATGGTGACCAATTATGTCATATGCCTTTGCTGCGGGAGCTCCAGGAGAATAATCCGGATGATTTTCGGAATTATCTCCGGATGACGTACCCCCTGCTGATCTGAATTGTCCGATGTATCGTACAAACTGTCGGATTTTCCACCAACAGCCTGTCATCACACATTTCCCTTCGGAAAATCCTCGTACACACGATCGGCCTTCTCTGACGGCAAATTATGAAATCTCCAAATGCAGCGCACAATTCTTCTCTTCTTTAATGGGATAATAATGAAGCTGCTTTGCTGGTGATACCGATGGAGTTATTGCAAAAGAATTTTCAAAGGCTTTTTTTTTTTTTCTAGTGATATCAAGAATAATATTATTATGCTTTTTTTTTTTTTTTTTTTTGGGCAAGTTAGCACAACACCATTATCTTGTTGTTTTTAAGATCAAAGATACAAATATGTTGGTTTTCATTTTTTCATTTTTCCATATTTTATATAATAGAACTAATATAAATGTAATGTAATAAAGGAATACAGGGGTTACATATATAAATATACTTATAATCTTTTAGAAATATATTTTTTTGGAATCATCATTGGATCCTTTTTGTGAATGTTCTAAGAAATAATGGGTTGTTGCTGCCCCATATTTATATGGAGCAGCGGCTAGGGCGGAATGGGTAAAATGTTTAAAAAATTGTTTGAAAATGTGTAATATGTTTAAAACGTTGTAAAAGCCTCTCCAGCAGATATAGATGGGTCAGAATGTATATTTACAAACTAAGTAAATGAAAGGGGAAACAGCGACACTAATGCAGGTTATAAAAAGGGAAAAGCCCTTAGTCAAAATGGCGATAATAGAAAGGAAGTCTTAGCCGGTAATATTACCTTAGTTAAAATGGCGGAACATGCACTTCCGGCCAAATGTAATATAAATAGAGTGGGCACCAATCAAACGGCAGCTTCCTGATGACGCATTTGATGATGCGAAACGCGTAGAGGCTGCTGGGAGAATTTTGCATCACGTGACCAGACGTAAGCGGGAACGAGGCTTGGGGCGCAAGCCGAGCGTGGAGGCCGCATACCATTACCAGGCGGACCATGCTAACATCCACTTACCTGTCCGTAACTGCTGGATAAGCTTCGTGCCAGCTTGGAGGGCACTTTTAAATGTGAGTGATCATTTTAACTTTGAAATTTTAAAATAAAGGGTTCAAACATATTGCGCTATGATCGCTTTTTGTCCCCATGTTTTCCTATGAGGAACATTAAAGTCCAAGTTTTAGCCGGTGAGAAGGTTTGCCTAAGTGGAGTGGTTATCCCTGAATGAACCAAAGGCGTACCTTTAGTTAAGCATCTGGTGAGTGGCCAATCTGAATGGTGGAGGTGTCTCACTCAGTCACATATGAACACTGAAGGAGCATAGGAGCACGCCAGTCATGTTAAAGATTTTGTATCACGTTTGAAAGAATATATTGTTTTATGTATTGATTAATATATGGGTATATGATGAACTGACGTAGAGTTGTAAGTTCATGCACAAAGTTTAAGATTATGCACATGAACAATTCATGAATAATAGAAAATAAGTATTGTAGGTGGTGATTAAGTACGGGAGTAGCGCATTCATATACACCAATTAGCATTCCCTACCCATCTTAATGAAGGGTTTTTTTCTGAATGCAGCAATCCCTGACACGTATGGTTGAGATATTTTTGAGGTATTAGGTGTTGTTTTGCGCCGGTGACACATATACAGTAATGCAGGGAACTTAGTGTAATTTTTTTGAAGAGCAGATAAAAATAAATATAGTTCTTCAATTTCTGACTGCTTGAATAAATTTTTTGATGAAAAGTTGAAAACCATGGGCACTTGGGTATTAATCGTGATGCATCGCAGAATCGAAACGTGGACAAGATAATTGTAATCGAATCTTGAGAGCAGTGAAGATGCGCACCCCTACTCTGCAGTGTAGTTGAGCATCATGAAAAATGTAGTTCCAAAACATCTGGGGTGCCAAGGTTCGCCATCACTGGCCTAGGCTGTAAGAAGATTGCCAAGACCCTGAAATTGAGCTGCAGCACGGTGGCCAAGACCATACAGCGGTTTAACAGGTCAGGTTCCACTCAGAACAGGCCTCGCCATAGTCGACCAAAGAAGTTGAGTGCATGTGCTCAGCGTCATATCCAGAGGTTGTCTTTGGGAAATAGACCTATGACTGCTGCCAGCATTGCTGAAGAGGTTGAAGGGGTGGGCCTGTCAGTGCTCAGACCATACACTGCATCAAATTGGTCTGCATGGCTGTCGTCCTAGACGGAAGCCTCTTCTAAAGATGACGCACAAGAAAGCCCACAAAATGTTTGCTGAAGACAAGCAGACTAAGGATATGAATTACTGGAACCATGTCCTGTGGTCTGATGAGACTAAGATAAACTATTTTGGTTCAGATGGTGTAAAGCAGTGGTCATCAACCCTGTCCTCAGGGCCCACTAACAGGCCAGGTTTGCAAGATAACTGAAATACATCACAGGTGATATAATTTCCTGCTCATTGCAGTATTCTAGTCTGCATCTCCCCAAGGTAATACATAAAACCTGGCCTGTTAGTGGGCCCTGAGGACAGGGTTGATGACCACTGGTGTAAAGCGTGTTTGGCGGCAACCAGGTGAGGAGTACAAAGACAAGTGTGTCTTGCCTAAAGTCAAGCATAGTGGTGGGAGTGTCATGGTCTGGGGCTGCATGAGTGCTGCCGGCACTGAGGAGCTACAGTTCATTGAGGGAACCATGAATGCCAATATGTACTGTGACATACTGAAGCCGAGCATGATCCCCTCCCTTTGGAGACTGGGCCGTAGGGGCAGTATTCCAACATGATAACGACCCCAAACACACCTCCAAGACGACCATTGCCTTGCTAAAGAAGCTGAGGGTAAAGGTGATGGACTGGCCAAGCATGTCTCCAGACCTAAACACTATTGAGCATCTGTGGGGCATCCTTAAACGGAAGGTGGAGGAGTGCAAGGTCTCTAACATCAACCAGCTCCATGATGTCATCTGGGAGGAATGGAAAAGGACCAATTTGGACATTTTCACTTAGGGGGGTACTCACTTTTGCTGCCAGTGGTTGAGACATTAATGACTGTGTGTTGAGTTATTTTGAGGGGACAACAAATTTACACTGTTATACAAGCTGCACACTCACTACTATACATTGTAGCAAAGTATAATTTCTTCAGTGTGGTCACATAAAAAGATATAATAAAATCTTTTCAAAAATGTGAGGGGTGTACTGACTTTTGTGAGATACTGTAAATATTTTATGGGTACAGGAAGGCTTTTGTTTTTTTTTTACCACTTCCCTTTAAGCCCCTCCCTCTGTAAATGCAATTTGGCCACACCCACCTTTTGCCGCAGCTTCAAACTTTGAAATGCACACTCTAATGCAATAGGCTGTGCACACCTATGATCGTACCATTTAAGGTACGTATTTTAGCAATGATGGTGAGAGGTCTATCATGCTGAGCTAACATCGCTAGGAGTGTACTGTTCCTATCACCAGACTAAAAGTACTCCTGCTTGTGTTTCTCAATGTCAAGCCGGGCAACCTCAGTCATATGCATGTAAAATTCCAGACTTAACAATAAAAGGGAATCAAAATTGTCAGTAGTGGGGGAGGAGTATTGGTTTGTGAAATCTGCCACTTTCGACTGCAAGGTGGAAGAACGATTGCTCAGACTTGATAGTGGATATCACAGAAATATATAGACCCCTACTGGTTGCCTTAAAGGCACCCAAACCATTTTTGGAGAACCGGACCCAACACTGGGAGTCCAGTAGTCTTGCAAACTAGAGGGAATACGATCCCGAGAGGTTGAATGATAAATCCACTGGGGGGTTTCATTGCCATAGATTGATTGCGGCACCGAGCCATCCGCAATTTTAATTGAAGGGGACAATGATCAGACAGGTCCGCAGGAAGATAACACACCTACTAGACATCACCCAGGAGTGACTGATTAGAAAACACTAGATCTATACGGGAAGGGGTTTTGAAGGTCATAGAAAAACAAGAATAGACCTGAGTATGGGGGTTATGCCACTGCCAGATCTCAGTGAGGGGGCAGCCTGTGCCCAGGAGACAAGCTCAGTACTATAATTTGCGGGAGGAGCAAGCCTATCCAGTGTTTGAGACAAAATAGCATTAAAGTCTCCCATAAAATAGAATGTTTGCTGGGGTCAGCTTCTCCAACAATAGGTACAATGGATCTACCGTACTGGGAGGTGGCAGGTAGGCATTCACTACAAAATATCTCTGATTCCAAGGGAGAACCAGCATAATGTATTTACCATTGGGGATATCTTTAAATGAACATTTGTGTGTCCGAAGTTCACTTTTAACGATCAATCAGTTCAAGGAATAAATCTACGGTTAATGCAAAAACAAGTCCATATAAACGTTGCACAGCAGATGGAGAGGCTGACCTCCCCCAGATTTCATATCATTAAATTCTAATGAACAGTTTTCTCAGCCCTTCCCACAACTCTCTGAATTCTCCTTTTGTGTGGTATGTAATGGAATGTGAGCACTCATTATCCCAGTCTTTCTAATGTACAATGTTTTCTCTTGCCGCTTGCTTGATGAAGGTGGTGTTTAAAGAATCAACATGAAATAGATTCATATGTAAATTGGCGCTGCCATTGCCTGCTACAGTATTTTATACATCAAATAACAAAGCGGGCGTTCTACACCAGCATTTTACGATTCACACACAAAGTAAACATCCTGTTGTTTTTGTTTTTTTTTTTTTAGAAGGCAATAAAAGTTTCCAAAAATATATTTATACAAGAGAAAATATTCAATACTAATTAGATGTCATATAACCTTTTAATACAAAAGGCTTTGGTTTCATTGGAACAGGGCTAAACAGCTATGTAAAAAAAAAGGGAAAGGTCCCTGAGGCATTGTGGGTGAAAATAAAAAGGTTCTAGCTTCATCTGCAAAGATGACATGGATTGGATGGTACAGCCGTGGGCAAAAGTTTTGAGAATTACACACATATTAAGTTCCTCAAAGTCTGCTGCCTCAGTTTTTATGATGGCAATTTGTATATACTCCAGAATGTTATGAAGAGAGATCAGATGTATTGCAAAGTCCCTCTTTGCCATGAAAATGAACTTAACCCCATAAAAAAAAACATTTCCACTGCGTTTGTGAAGAAGGCTTCAGGGCACCCAAGAAAGTCCAGTAAGCGCCAGGACCGTCTCCTACAGTTTATTCAGCGGCGGGATCGGGGCACCACCAGTGCAGAGCTTGCTCAGGAATGGCAGCAGGCAGGAGGTTCGAGTACATCTGCACACACAGTGAGGCGAAGACTTTTGGAGGATGGCCTGGTGTCAAGAAGGGCAGTAAAGAAGCCATTTCTCTCCAGGAAAAACATCAGGGACAGACTGATATTCCCGAAATGTACAGGGATGGGACTGCTGAGGACTGGGGTAAAGTCATTTTCTCTGATGAATCCCCTTTCCCATTGTTTGGGGCATGAAAAAACCTTGTCCGGAGAAGAAAAGGTGAGCGCTACCATCAGTTGTGTGTCATGCCAACAGTAGCATCCTGAGACCATTCATGTGTGGGGTTTCTTCTCAGCCAAGGGAGTGGGCTCACTCACAATTCTGCCTAAGAACACAGCCATGAATAAAGAATGGAACAAAAACATCCTCTGAGAGCAACTTCTCCCAACTATCCAAGAACCGTTTGGTGAGGAACAATGCTTTTTCCAGCATTATGGATCACCTTGCCATAAGGCATAACTAGGTGGCGTGGGGAACAAAACATCGAAATTTTGAATCCATGGCCAGGAAACTCCTCAGACCTTAATCCCATTGAGAACTTGTGGTCAATCTTCAAGAGGGGGGAGAGAAACCCCCCCCCCCCCAAAAAAAAAATTCTGACAAACTCCAAGCATTGATTATGCAAGAATGGGCTGCCATCAGTCAGGATGTGGCCCAGAAGATGATTGAGAGCATACCAGGGCGAATTGCAGAGGTCTTGAAAAAGAAAGGCCAACACTGCAAATATTGACTCTTTGCATAAACTTAATGTAATTGTCAATAAAAGCCTTTGACACTTATGAAATGCTTGTAATTATACTTCAGTATATCATAGTACCATCTGACAAAAAGATCTAAAAACACAGAAGCAGCAGACTTTGTGAAAATGAATATTGGTGTCATTCTCAAAACTTTTGGCCACAGTTGTACAAGTGCACTATATGGTTAAAGGTTGGTGGACATCCCTTCAAATTATTGATGTTAGGTGTGTCCAGTGAAGGGTATTGATAATTCTACAAAGTACAAAGACATTTTAGACAATTGTGTCTAATGGTAACCTTTTGGGGAAGACCCTTTTCTGTCCCACCATGATGGTGCCTGTGTACAAAGCCAGCTCTGTTAAAGACATGGTTTGATGATTTTAGTGTGGAGGAACTTGAGTGGCCTGCACATAGCCCTAACCCCATAGAGCAGTGGTTCTCAAACTTGTTGAGGCCAGGGCTCAATAAATTCTTCCAAAACCTTACATGCTCCAGCAGTAATGCAATAATAATAGAATAAAAGTATAGGAAGGCAATTAGGACTTGAAAACCCCCGGATAGGGGTTCTGGAGGAGGTTAGGGAAATCTGTGGCAGACATGGTGGCCTTGCAGGTGATGAGGTTTATGAAGGGGGTTGTGGGAAACTGTGGGTGATGGGTGCCTTTGCAGGGACTTGAGGTCTTTCCAGGAGGCTGGCCATTGTGCAGGGGTACTGTGGGAGACTGGAGGGTGTTTATGGACACTAGGAAGTTGGGAGGCAATTTGGGAATACTGTTGGAGATTGGGGACACTATGGGGTGCTGGAAGCTCTGCAGTAGACTGGGGGGCACTGTGGGAGGTTAGGGGATCTCTGCTTGGTAGGAGGTTGCAGCCCAGCAACAGGCCATGGCCTGGTGATTGAAAACCACTGTTATAGAACACCTTTAGCATGCCAATTGGGAGCCAGATCTTCTCATCCAACATCACCACCCAACCTCACAAATGTTCTTTAGACTGAATAGGAACAAATTCCCTCAAACGCTCTCCAAAATCTTATGAAACATCTTCCATGAACAGTGGAGGCTGCTATAGCCACAAAGGAACAGTGAGGGAGCAATTCCATATTACTGGACATGGTTTTAGAATGGAATGTCCAACAATTTCATATAGATTGATGGTCAGCTATCTGCAAACCTGTAAACTGCATGTCAGGAGAAACCACAGAATGCCAATGTATTTAGTTCTTTATACAGTATCTGTATATAGAAAAAAACATTAACTAATTTTACCCAGCAGACAGTCCTAAATAAATAATATACTACACTGTGCTACCTATTCATAAACAAGTAATTTACAACACTTCATCAACCAATGCTGAAAAAATTAAAAATGTTCATAATAAATAACAAAACACTTGAGTGTAAAATCAGGGCTTTTTTTCTCTGAGAACTCCCTTTCTGAATCACCTATGTCTCCGCACCCTACCCACCTCCGAGCACCATTCCTTGGTTCCATCTACTACCCACCTCCCAGTACTGTCCTTTTAGACAATACAGAACCAAGTATTTTGTGGTAGATATTGGTATTGATAACAAGAAAAGCAATAAAATAGAGCCCCCACTAGCAATAATAGATCTCCTTAACAACAATGGACCACCTGCAACAAAATCTCCTCCCCCCAGCAATCATAGACTCCCAGAAGCAACAACAGATCTCCCCACAGCCAGTAGTAATACACTCCCCATCAGCCAGCAACAATGGACCCTTCCCTCAACAGTAGATCTCTCCCAGCAACAACGGACCCCCCTACAATAAAAGACCCACCCCCAGCAACAGTAGGTCCTCCACCAGCAACTATAGACCCCCATGCAAAAATAGATCCCCCAGCAGGGAGCATCAATAGACCCTGCAGCGCACCACATCACCCCTTGCCATTACATACATTCAGTCCTGGAGGTGTCAGAACTGTGTTCCCGCTGAAAAAAAAAAAAGCCCAGAGTGTAATATATAAATAAATAATATTACATCACAGCAGGGGGAGAGATCAGCATGGACTACATACCGTTTTTTTTCTTTTGGAGCGAATGTTCACCAGTCCTCCTCCCCAACCGCTCTATCGGTATCTGCTCTGTCCTCTGGCGCAGCGAGTGACGTCATCGCAAGTCGCCACCCCTGCACGGTGTCACTGTGTGGAGATCCGCAACAGCCCCTGGTTTACCACATCCATCTCCGGGACACAACCCAGCTTCCCCACCCTATCCATCCACTCTGTCTCCGGATCTACCGCACCACCATTTACGACAGGGACGGGCATAGAGACACATCCAGGACCTTTCCATCTGAGGACAGGCATAGTCACACAGCCAACTAGGATTTGTGGATGGAGACTGGCTCACTTGGTTGTCAGAGCCTATGTAAGTTCACCACATTGTCAGATCCTATGTAAGTTCACCATATTGATTATTCAATAAACTACCTTTTTTACATGGAACTTTTAGATGCGGTTATTCATAATGCAATCTGCAAGACTGTCATTTTTTTCCCATATCTACATTGAGACCATTTGGTTGAAAATATTTTTTTTCTTGCTTTCCTCCTCTAAAACCTGTGGCCAGAGTATGGACATTCAAGTCCTTGCAGGTAACTTGCACTGCACTGGTTTTGGGAGACCTGAATGTAACAATAAATTTAACCACTTCCGGACTGCCCCACATACATTTACTGCAGCAGGGCGGCCCTTCAGCGCAAAATCGCATGCCTGTAAATGATTCTGATTGCCGAGTCTGGGGGGGCGTGCGCGCGAGACAATCAGCAATGTCGCCGGGACCCACCGATCGTTCCTGAGGCAGACAGAACGGCGGTAGCCTATGTAATCCAGGCAGATCGCCATTCTGTCAGAGGGGAAGATGAAGAGCTTGTGTTTCTGCTAAGCAGGAACATGGATCTCTGTCTTTCCTCAGTCAAAGCACCCCCCCCCCCATCCACAGTAAGCAAGCACTCCCAGGGAACACATTTAACCTTTTGATCGCCCCTGATCTTAACCCCTTCCCTGCCAGTGACAGTGCATATTTTTTTTAAGCATTGATCACTGTATTGGTGTCTCTGGCCCCCCCAAAAAAGGGAAAAATTAGTCACAATTCTGCAGAGAAACCAATCAGCTTCTAACCTCAGCTTGTTTAACTAAGCTTTAGCAATAAAACCTGGAAGCTGATTGGTCTCTATGCATAATTTTGACTAATTTTGCCCTCCTTAGTGTCAGATTTGTCTGCCGCAATGTCGCAGTCCCACTATAAGTCGCTGATCGCTGCCATTACTAGTACAAAAAAAAAATGTAAAAATTAAAATTCCATTAATATATCCCATAGTTTGTAGACGCTATAACTTTTTATATTAATAATAATTATTATTAATAATTATATTATACATTTTAATATATTTTATTTTTTACCAAAAACATGTAGCAGAATACATATTGGCCTAAATTGATGAAATTTGATTTTTTACATTTTTTTATTGGATGTGTTTTATAGCAGAAAGTAAAAAATACTGTTTTTTTTTTTTTTTTCAAAATTGTAGGTCTTTTTTGTTTATAGCGCAAAAAATGAAAACTGCAGAGGTGATCAAATACCACCAAAAGAAAGCTCTATTTGTGGGGGAAAAAAGGACGTCAATTTTACGTTATATTTCTTTATTGGAGTTTCAAAAAGGTACATACACGTTATAGCCATAGCAGTAGTAACAACTACAGAAGTTCCGACTAGAAACAACCTTTTCCTTGAGCAATATCATGTTAAATGTAAACAGTAAAATTTGAACTGGGGTTGGGTTAGAGAAATAAAAAGGTAGTCGAGTAGTGATAGGTTCTAGACGGGGGGGGGGGGGGGTCAGGCAAGAGGAAGGAGGGAGAAAAGGGGGAAGGGCACTAGCAGGTTTGAGAAAAAGAAAAAGCGGTCAATGAGTAGCTCACACCTGAGTAGTTACATTTTAACAGTACATTTTGGATGGCGTAACCAAAGAGACCACATATCTTTGAATTTATCTAAGCGTGAGTTTTTCCTAGCCACTATTCTTTCCATTTCGCATTGAAAGTTGAGATCAGCGATAGTGCTTGAGATGGAGGGGTTTTTAGCAGTTTTCCAAAGTCTGGTAATATTCAATTAGGCAGCATAGAATAAGTGGATAACAGCACATCTAGCTGGAGATGGAATTTTTTCTATGCCAATATGTAGCAGGGCTAGAGCAGGGGACTGGGACCAGGGCGTCCCAGTAATGGAGGAGACTAAAGCGAATGTTTGGTTCCAGAAGGATTTGCAGAACCAGAGGGTATGTGCGATGAAGCCTATACTTCCACACTTCCTCCAGGAAGATGGAGGGTGGCCAGGGTAAATTTTAGAGAGTCGGTAAGGTGTGAGATACCATCTGTGAATGGTTTTCTGGTAGGATTCCCAGTGGTTGGTACAGTGAGATGCTTTAAAGGTTTCTGTAAATGCCCTTAGCCACTGGTCTTGGGTGAAAGGGACATTTAATTCTTCGGCCGATTTATTTAGAGAATGCACTTGAGAGCAGGGTCTGGTGTCGCTAAGGCAAGAGTACATCAGGAAGATGCCTTTGCTAGGGTATGGGTTAGAGAAGTAATATAGGTATATTGGTGTGGGAATTTTTACTGTGGAGGGTAAGAATGCGTTCAGGAAGTGAGATATTCGAGCATATGTGTAAGCTTCCGAGCTTGGGAGTTTGAATTTAGCTTGCAGAGCCTCAAATTTATGTAGTGAATTGTGATTTATCAGGTCACCGATGGTCAGTATGCCAGCTGAGTGCCACTGGGAGAGATTCAAATCAGGAATGCAGGAGGATATGGCTCTTAGCGGTATTGGTAATGTTTTACTAGGTGAATTATGAGGGTATGCGGTAGAAAGTTTCCAGGCCAACATGGAGGCAGAGATCATAGGGTTAGTGTATTAAAGGGTTGGGGAGTAGCCAGCTGTCGATAGTAAGAGGCAGTCTATTAGGGTAGCAGGTTGTGGGTAGGAGGCTTCCATGGTGGACCATTGTTTTTCAGGCGTAGGATGCCACCAAAAATACAGTTGGTCCAATATTGAGGCGTAGTAGTAATTGCCAATATGGGGCAATCCAGCTCCACATATTCTGTGGGGCCTAGTAAGTACGTAGCCAGCGCACCTAGGTGGTTTAGAATCCCAGATAAATTTGGTTAGTTGACTTTGGATTGAGGTCAGGAGGGAGCGAGGGATAGGTAGAATGAGTGTTTGAAATAAGTAAAGAAGCTTTGGAAGTATTATCAGTGTAGAGAGGCCTATGCTATGTAGAGATTTCAGTAGTATGGGTAAGTTTCGAGAGAAGGCCTGGAAGTTTAAGTCAATCAATCATTTTAGGTTGGAGGTAAGCTGAATTCCTAAGTATGGAATAGATGTGCTCGCCCATACATGGGGTAAGGTGGATTTCAGGTGGGTGGCCAATTGTGGTGGGAGATGTATACGAAGGACTATGGGTTTTGTGGCATTGAGTTTATAATAAGAGACAGAGCTAAATTGGTGGAGGGTGTTTTGTATTGCCTGTAGGGACTGGGTGGGATTAGTGGCCATCAGAACCACGTCGTCTGCAAACTAATTTTGTGGTCTGTGCCATTGCAGGGAATGCCTGAGATTAATGGATCGGATCTAAATTAGAGGCCAAGGGTTCCATTAGTAGGGCAAAAATAAGTGGGGAGAGGGGGCACCCCTGTTGTGTACCATAAGAAATTTCGAAAGGGGCGGATAACGTCCCCCCGGTGAGTACTGTAGCTGATGGGTTAGAGTATAAGGACAGGACTGCGCTTTGGAATCATCCAGTAATACTGAATTTAGTCAGCACTGCCTGGAGGAATGTCCAGTGAATGCTATTTAACGCCTTCTCTGCATCAAGGGATAGCAGCAGAGAAGGTGTTCGATTTCGTGCAGCCTGGTGTATGAGGTTGACCCTTCTGGTTGCATCAGGTGCCTGCCTGCTTGGTACGAACCCAACCTGCTCTGGGTGAACCAGCTCTGGGAGAAACACCATTAGTCTGTTGGCAATAACTTTGGCGAGTAGCTTGATGTCAGTATTTAGGAGTGATATTGGCCTATAGTTAGAGGCAACAGAGGTATCCTTCCAAGGTTTTGGAATGGTGGATATACGTGAGCGCAGCATATCTGTAGGCAAGGAGCCAGAGGAACCAGCAGTGTTGAAGAGGTCTGTTAGTTTAAGATGTCAGCAAATGTTTGTAAAATAGATTAGAGAAGCCATCCTCCCCGGAGACTTATGGAGATGGAGGGTTTTGATTGCTTTGAGGACTTCATCTGTAGTGAAAGGTTTAGAGATACTTTCGAATTGTGCCTCTGAGATTGTAGGTAGATTGATCGGGTCTAAGAAGCTGCAAATTTGCTCCTCTGTTGGTTGGGGAGTGAGAGGGTCCTTTTTGAGGTTATAGAGGGATGCGTAGAAGTTACTAAACGCATTAGCAATTTCCAGGGGGTTAGTTAAAAGTTGCTTTGAAGTGGGGTGGTGGAGAGAAAGAATTTTAGCTTTTGTACGGTGGGATTTAACCTTTTTTGCTAGAAGTGATCCAGCTCTATTGCCTAATGCATAGAAATTGGCCTTGGGTAATTTAAAGTTATGTTCAAATTTGTGAAGCAAGAGGGTGCGTAATTTTTGTCTTAGTTCTAGGAGCTTAATGGAATGCGTGTGGGAGGGGGAGGATTTATTCAGTTTTTCTACCTCTGAAATGTTGGACATAACCTCATCAATCTGCTGGGTCCTCTGGCGTCTCGCTCTTTTACTCAGCTTTATGAAAATTCCTCGAAGGTAAGCTTTGTAGGTTGACCAGAGTGTAAATTTGTCGGTGTCAGGCAGTTCATTAAGTTCAAAGAAAGATTGGTGCTCGGTCTCTATTTCTCGTTGAACTTTAGGGTCCTCTAACAGGGAGGTGTCCAGTCTCCATATTCTCGGTGGTCCCAGTCAAAGGTTGCCAAGGGTTATCGAAATAGGGGCATGATCTGACCAGGATATGAGACCAATGTCAGAGTCCATGACATTTTGGAGGGTCCATTTGTCTACCAGGAAGGAGTCTATACGTGAATAGGATAGCTGTGAGTGGGAAAAGTATGTATAATCACGTTCTGAGCCATGTTGTGCTCTCCATACATCGAAGAGATCCAGGTCATGGAGCAGGGGATTTAAAGCTGGCCGGGGATGACCTTTTTTTTAGTGGAGGTATCCATGGAGGGGTCGCCAATTATGTTTAGGTCGCTGCCCAAAACTAAATTTCCTTGTCATAAGTTGTTGACCTTCTTGAAGAGGCGTCGTAGAAAGCAGAGTTGTCTGGAGTTTGGGCCATATATATTGACCAGGGTGTAGGAGGCTTGAGCAATGGAGCAAATGAGAATGATGTAGCGGCCCTGCGGATCGGCATAGGTGTGGAGGTGTTGGAACTGGAGGGTATCGCAGATAGCCGTCAGTAAGAAGGACATAATTTTATTTGTGTACAGTGTCGCACGACCGCACAATTGTGAGTTAAAGTAACGCAGTGCCCTGTCGCAAGAAATGGCCTGGTCATGAGAGGGTAAACCTTCCAGAGCTGAAGTGGTTAAACAATTCCTATTTTCAGACTTCTAAGAAGAAAACGACACTAACAGAAACAAGCTGGACGATCATATTGGTTCTAGTGATGAAGGTTCATTTTCAAGGTTTAGGTAGAGGTAGAGGTAGCACATTAACTAGCTCACCTAAAGCTTAATAAATTGATGGGTATTTATCCCAGAGTTCTAAGAAAACTTCAAGGTATAGTTATTGTACAATTTACTGATCCTATTAACCACTTCAATGCAGGGGACTTTCTCCCTCTTCCTGCCCAGGCCAATTTTCAGCTTTCTGTGCTCTCACATTTTGAATTACATTATGCAACACTGTACTCACAGAGCGTGAGTTCCTATTAGCTAGGAACCACGATCTGTCATCCCCTCTAGTCAGTCCCCTCCCCCTACAGTTAGAAACACACAGTGAGGGAACACAGTTAACCCCTTCCCTGCCAGTGTCATTTTTACAGTAATCAGTGCATTTTTATAACACTGATCACTGTATAAATGCCAATGGTCCCAAAATAGTGTGAAAAGTGTCTGATGTCCGCCATAATGTTGCAGTCCCGATAAAAATCACAGATCGCCGCCATTACTAGTAAAAAAAAAAAAATAATAAAAATGCCATAAATAAATCCCTTATTTTGTAGACGCTATAACTTTTGGGCAAAACAATCACTATTATTATTGTGATATTTTTTTTTACCAAAAATATGTAGAATAATACATATCGGCCTAAACTGAGAAAAAATTGGCTTTTTTAAAAACAAAAAAAAAAGGGGGGGGGATTTTTATTATTGCAAAAAGTAGAAAATATTGTGTTTTTTTTCAAAATTGTCGCTCTTTTTTTGTTTATAGTGCAAAAAATAAAAAACGCAGAGGCGATCAAATACCACCAAAAGAAAGCTCTATTTGTGGGAAAAAAAGGACGTCAATTTTGTTTTGGTGCAACGCCGCACGGCCGCGCAATTGTCAGTTAAAGTGACGCAGTGCCGAATCGCAAAAAGTGCTCTGGTCAGGAAGGGGGTAAACTTTTCCAGGGCTGAAGCGGTTAAACGTGTTTGGAAAAAACTTAGATCTATACTTGGACAAAAAAAAAAAAAGACCAAAAAAAAAAAACAAAAAAAAAACAAAAATTGAGACTTGATGGACCATTTGGTCTTTTTCTACTGTGTCACTCTTCTTTGTTTCTATGATTATTTGTGTTGGGGAGCTTTATGCAAGTCATGATGTGCAGAATTAAGTAAATACAAGACAGATATGAACAACCATTGTTTTTAATTGTTTCAATTTTTTTTATTTACAATAATTGCCAAGAAAAGGTGTGTTTTATTTACGAATAAAATTACAATGTTATAATCTCATAAAAACTTTTCTTTAAAAGGATCAAAATCTAATAAAATAATCATTCGTTGCAATTTTCTTACAAGAGGTACCACTAGTAATTGAGAGAGCAGGACTTTGGCTGGAAGAAAATGAAACAAGTCCATTAAAGTGGAACTCCAGCCAGAAATGTATTTGTTCAGGACAGAGGATGGAAAGGCTGTGACCCCTGTCAGGATTTTACGGCTGTTAGCCCCACACTTTTACTGTCAGTAACACAATAGAAGAAATATGGAATCCTTCCTGTAGAGATACAGACAGTAATAAGAACCTGATAAAGATGAACGTTTCCTTGCTCCATCCAAAAGTAAAAAAAAAAATAGGTTGGAGTTCCATTTAAAAAAAAAATTTTAAGAACTTGTCTATTTCTTAAAACATAAAAAAAAATCAATACCATGGAAAATGATTAAAAGAGAGAATAATAATAATGAGATTAATTTTAAGCAGCAGTAGACAGGGGCTCCTAGCACCTGAACATCAGCTTATTCTACTTGTACTAAGCTGATAGAAAATGGTTTCTGATTGGCTGTCATATGTTTCGATAAATTAGCTTATCAACAGGTCAGCTGGTCCAAACAAGATACCTCGGTTTTGGATGGATCCATCAGTAAGGACCCTTTCACATGGGTGATCCGATCAGGTCCACCATGCATTCTTATAGACCAGTGGGTGTACACAGACTTGTCATGGTTCTCCAGGGCTGAGATTATTATTATTATTATGGATTTTATTATTATGGATTTATATAGCGCTGACAGTTTACGCAGCACTTATCATAAGAGCAGACGGTACAATTACAATACAATTTAATACAGTAGGAATCAGAGAGGTGAACTGTTGTTGGCAAAAATATTCTTTAAAACAACCGGGGAAAGCTGGATTTGTAGCATAGCCACAAGTGGCCTATCAACCGGACCGGCGTACCCACAGTAGGAGCAACCATTTTACCGATTTTTTAAAAAAAAAAATTATTTCCAGTCTCCAAACTGCCATGCAGCGTACACACGATCGGAATTTCGGCCCGCAAAAGACCGATGAGAGTTTTTCATCGGAAAATGCGACCGTGTGTATGCTCCATCGGTCTTTTGCTGGCGGAATTCCAGCCAGCAAAAGATTGAGAACATGCTCTCAAATTTTTTGGTCGGGAAAAGTTCCTATCCGAAAATGCGATCGTCTGTGGCAATTCCGACACGCAAAAACCCTTATGCATGCTCGGAAACAATTCGACGCATGCTCGGAAGCATTGAACTTCATTTTCTCGGCTCATCGTAGTGTTGTATGTCACTGCGTTCTTGACGGTCGTAATTTCAGCGAACTTTTGCGTGACCGTGTGTATGCAAGGCAAACTTGACCGGAATCCTGACGGAAAAGCCGACATATCTTTTTCCGATGAGAAAACCGATCGTGTGTACGCGGCATCAGTGTTTTCAAGCAGTTCTACATCTCTTTAAAGCAGTCCGACACTTTGCAAGAAGTATTCATTACCTAACCTTTTCTGTTACAGCTGTGCCTGTGAGGAATTGTTCAAATTTCCATTCTGATGCCATTTGGCATTTAAAGCGGAGTTCCACCCTAACAAAAATTTTTTTACATTAAAAGACTCCTTTTAACCTAGAAAAAATTATTTGGAGGAATTTTTTTTTTTTTTTTATACTTATCAGAAAGGGCCTGTTGCTTTGTAGTCGTCGTAATCTGCCACTTTCTGGTCCACGGTGCTCCTCGAGACTTCCTCCCTCGCCTGTGCTCCTGGGAAATGATCATTTCCCAGCAGCCTGTGGGCAGTACTGTGCTCAGCACTACAGCTGCCATTGAATCTCGCATGCGCGAGATTGAGAGGTGCATGCTGGTTACCCAGCATGCACCTCTCCCAAGGTATTCCAGGAAGCGATCTAGATTGGGCTTCACATGCCCACATTAAGGATGGAAACAGCCACAAACGGAGGCATAAAAGATAACAAAGATATTTATATTTTTATTTTTTAACAAACGATCTTGATCATTGAATAGTCTTTTTGAAATTTCATTGCAATAATGCTAGGATGCAAAAATATATATATATATATATATATATATATATATATATATATATATATTTTTTTTTTTTTGCTGAAACTCCACTTTAAGACGTTATTGGGTTATTTAAATGAGAGGTCTGCTTTTAAATCATACAACAGGGCTTAAATAGTAAATGTGTGTACTGAAAAATAGTAAGTTTAATGGTCTTTTATTTGTCCAGTAACTCCAGCTCCAACCAGGCATCGATCTACACCGAGAGTGCCCAGGTAGCACCAAATATGTTGGTACAGGTAAGCAGCATTACTAGACAAACATGTCTATTATAGGAAAATATATTATAGTTTTTTGATCACTTTGTAACTTTTACACCATATTTTACAAATAAACATTTAATGCCCCGATGACACTGATTATATAAACCATTCTAGGCTTTCTAGAAATAGAAAAAGCCCAGCACTAGCTGCCTACTTTCTTACTGTCTCAGTCTACCTGAACATCCATAGAGGCCATATATGTTCAGAAGAATGGGGCAGGGTATGACATTCTACATCTCAGGCTATTTACATCAAAGCTGTAAGACCCTTTTTGTGAAAGAGGGGGGAAGTGGCCCAAGATTCCACCTGCCGGTTGCAAGTTTTGAATACGACATGTTCGTTCCACTGCTACACTGTGGGGTTGATTTACTAAAACTGGAGAGTGCAAGCTCTGGTGCAGCTCTGCATACAAACCAATCAACTTCCTTTTTTTTTGTCAAAGCTTAGATGAACAAGCTGAATTTAGAATCTGATTGGTGCTGCACCAGATTTAGTACTCTCCAGTTTTATTAAATGAACCCCTATCAATGCACATGGTTATTCCTTAATATTCAATAATAAAGTTTAAAATACATACTATTTTATAGTACACCCTTGAATTATTTCTGCCTTGAAATTTGTTCTAAAGTACAGTTATCTTTTGATGTCAAACATACATATTGTATTGTAGAACACGCATGCGCACTCTCAGGAGATTTGGTCAGATACTGGTTTGGATTTTAACTTTAGAATAAGACTGGAATATTCAGAAGAAACCCAAAATCCAAGTGTAACATTGTGGACAATACCTACAACAACCATTGAGGTTCCATCTTTCATATGAAACAGAGCAACAGCTCCACTTTATTCCCATGCAAAACTGGAGACCACTGTAGAGACATCATGACTGCAAGGAAATCTTGATAAACCAATCAGCTCTTCCTGTAATTTTTGCACACCCAAGCATAGCTATCACTCAAAATTGTTATAATGATCTATATTGGACCACCTTTGGTGCCTATGCAAGCGTAGAATGACCATTTATATATCTGAGGGTTCTTTAAAAAGTTTCCACACTTTTTTTTAACTTATTTGTATTAAGAATAAAAAAAATGACATCACTCATATTAAACTGCAAGGTCAGCCGGCTTGCCAGACAGACTAGTCACCAGTGGCGGCCCGTCCATTAGGGGCGCCCGGGCGTCGCCTCCTCTCTCAACGCCACCCCCTATATACCATAGCATGAATCTATCCACGCCACCACGGCCACCCCCTATTCATGCGTCTGGCCCCTTTCAGGGTACCGGCGTATGAATTACAGCGGCCAGGGTTTTATTTTTAAGCACCTGATTAGAATAATAAAAATAGTATAAGCTCGGGTTGCAGAGAATGTGCTCCGATCTCACCCAGGTGTGTTACAACAGCGAATGAATAGCGAATGTTGAAACACTGATCCTCAATCCGGTCAATCAGAAGCGGGTGTGTGTGTGTGTGTGTGTGTGGGGGGGTTGGCATACTGTTTGTCACCCTACCAAAAAAATGTTTCACCGTCCGCCACTGTTAGTCACATGACACTCTCAGACAACCAATTACTACCCTGTTTCCAATGAACATAAAAAAGTGCAGATACTTTTTGAAGACCCCATATATATATATTTTATGAGCAGTATGAAGTCTATCATACTACCCAACTGAAATATGTAAAATGGGCTGTAGTAACAATCATGTATATAAACTGGGTGTTGTTAAGGCCTGATTTACACTATCAGTTTGGGGGCAGCAAAACCATGTATTTGAGTCACATTTTTAACCATCCCTCAATTGCTCCTACTTGTGCTACAAATACACCAGCCTGGGGTGTACACATGCTGTGGCTGTGATGCTTTGCATCACGGCAGGAATTTTACCCTCTACTACGTTCCACAGTGCTACCACCCATGAACGCAACCCATTTAAGTGAATGGGGTCACACTGCAACCGTGCGTAATGCATGTGGTTACGCTAGGGTAGTGTAGTATTTAAGGGGATATAGCATCTCCTCACCCGTCTGTCTGAAGAATGATCCAAACGAGGATTGCTCTGCTCAGAGCAATGCTAGTATAACTTAGAAACAATGTGTTTGATCTGCTTTGCCACCAACATGAACAGCCCTTAAAAAAACCTGCTGCGTCCACAGAAACACAATGGGGTTGGTTTACTAAAACTGGAGAGTGCAAAATCTGGTGCAGCTGTGCATGGTAGCCAATAAGCTTCGAACTTCAGCTTGTTCAGATAAGCTTTGACAAAAAAAAAAAAAAACAAAACCTGGAAGCTGATTGGTTTCTATGCTGGGCTGTACCAGATTCTGCACTCTCCAGTTTTAGTAAATCAACCCCAAAGTAGGTTCAGCGCAGCCTAATAATGCTTGGTTGGTGGTGGTGGGTGGGGGGGGGTTTGAGTACTGAGCAGGGTCTTAACATTTATTCCCTCAGCTCCTAAAGATACAGCAATGTGCTGGTGGCAGAGGAGCTAGGTGTGCCTGTCCTCTTATAGGGTATTAACAGTGCCAACATTTAGGAAGTTACAGCACAGGTGACAACACTACAAAAAGAGTCTTGTCACGCTACCAATGTGCCCATCCAATGGTTCTACTGACAGGATCAACAGGTATCTAAAAAAATGTTCCAGGGGGTACTTAGAAAAACAGAGAATTAATTCCTATTGGTATGGGCAGCCTATGTCAGCCATGGTTCTACAGTATGACGATAGTTCTTCATGTAGAGAATGCAATTGAAGCATGCATCAAGCGCATGTCAAACTAGGTCCATCTCCATGAGTCCTTACATGAAGCTGGCATAGTGGTGATGGTGGTGATGTGATACTTTGCGACACTCAGCAGACTTTCAGTCCTTTCATCCTATAGAATAAAACTACCATCTGTGATTATGTTGCCTTCTTTTGCCCAACATGGCAGCTTACATGGGGCAATAGGCTGCATAGCATAGTGACAAAGCCAACTCCTTTTGCTCTGTCTGGGCTGGTGTGCTTTGACATAGAATGCCGAGTTTGTTACTAGGAGCTCTTTTATTTAATGCATATATAGTGTACATTTTTTGTTTTGGCTATAGTGGTGTCCTTAAAGGCCCTATGTTAAAGTGTATATATATCCAAAACTTTTTACTAAAGTGCTGGATAAAGGAAGGGTTTAAACCTCCATCAGTTTATTTTAGCCTGTCTGTGTCCCATTTGGGGGGGAGGTGGGGTATTCCCTTCACTTCCTGTGCCAATGACGTGACAAGAAGAGTAAAGCCCCAAAAAGTAGGGGAAAATTTGCTTTTAGACAGATGTCACTGGAAGAGTGAGGCATGATTAAGGCCTGATGGCCGAAACACATTGGGTTTTTGACTGTTGTTCACATGCAATAATAAAACAATGTTTTAGCCGACTTCCATGGAACCAGCCTTTCTCCCTTTTTTTCATGGATTACAGAGACTTTCCAGGCCGAGTGCCGTGTCCTTGAGGTTCATCAGGCATTACACAGGCGGTAGTAGCTCGGACGCACCTGTTCCTATCCTTGCCTTGTTTTGGTGACATTTTAGATTTCTTATCACTTCCTGACTCGGTGACACTTTCTGCTAAAAGGTAAAAAATCTACCAAGTGGGGACACAGACAGAAATAAAATGATAGGCCTTCTAACCCTCTCCCACCCCTCCAAATAAAAAAAAAAGTTTTGGGTATGCATACACTTTTTTTTTCCAAAACAAAAGATTTCATATAAAGATTAGCATTAGGATCACACAAACAAAATCCACGGGCTCTTCCCATCATCCAAAGAGATTGCTATATACTATGAACATTCTGTGCTTCTGCCAGACAAAGTGCATCAGAGTAACACAGATCTATCAATCGTATACAACAGATTTAGAGCGAGCCTCTTCTATTGGGTTCATGAGACTGCAGGCATTAGCTTGTCTTTGAATAGAATAGCCTCCATGAACACTGTCACCTCCATCGGTACTGCACATGGTGCGAAGGTCCATGCCTTCAACAGTCTCTAGTGTCCCTGTGTGTGTTCTCAGGTGCCGTCATGCCACCAGTCCAAGTCGTGTGATCTTGGCAGAGAGGAAGGAATGGATGATGAATACGATGGGTTTCGGGCAACACTGGAGATCCAACTGCTGTGGAGACATAAAAAAGTTGGTTATGCAAAGCCAAATGGTTGTGTGACTTCAGTTTATATCAAAGATTCTGTTCAGGACATAAGCAGGGAGAAATAGTACCCCATTTGGTGTCAGTGGGAGGAGTAGTGCCAGTCTTTGGTGTCAGTAGAAGAAATAGTACCCAATTGTTGGGCTTAGTGGGAGGAATAGTGCTCCAAGGGACAGACATAGGCAAGGAAAGGGCCACATCTGAAATGCAGGCCACAGTTTGGAGACCCCTGTTTTATAATGTTTAAGTCATTTTGATACTTATTCCATTGGAAGGAATAATGTCCCATCATTGGTATCAGTGGGAGGAATAGTGTCCCATCATTGGTATCAGTGGGAGGAATAGTGCCCCATCATTGGTATCAGTGGGAGGAAGTGTGTCCCATCATTGGTATCAGTGGAAGGAATAGTGCCCCATCATTGGTATCAGTGGAAGGAATATTGTCCCATCATTGGTATCAGTGGAAGGAATAGTGCCCCATCATTGGTATCAGTGGGAGGAATAGTGCCCCATCATTGGTATCAGTGGAAGGAAGTGTGTCCCATCATTGGTATCAGTGGAAGGAACAGTGCCCCATCATTGGTATCAGTGGAAGGAAGTGTGTCCCATCATTGGTATCAGTGGAAGGAAGTGTGTCCCATCATTGGTATCAGTGGAAGGACTATTGTCCCATCATTGGTATCAGTGGGAGGAATAGTGTCCCATCATTGGTATCAGTGAAAGACTAGTGTCCCATCATTGGTATCAGTGGGAGGAATAGTGTCTCATCATTGGTATCAGTGGAAGGAATATTGTCCCATCATTGGTATCAGTGGGAGGAATAGTGTCCCATTATTGGTATCAATGGAAGGAATAGTGCCCCATCATTGGTATTAGTGGGAGGACAAGTGTCCCATCATTGGTATCAGTGGGAGGAATAGTGTCTCATCATTGGTATCAGTGGGAGGAATAGTGCCTCATCATTGGTGTCAGTGGGAAGAAT
Source organism: Aquarana catesbeiana (assembly GCF_042186555.1). Lineage (NCBI taxonomy): Eukaryota > Metazoa > Chordata > Amphibia > Anura > Ranidae > Aquarana > Aquarana catesbeiana. The sequence continues at coordinate 605,915,125 of NC_133328.1, read as the reverse complement.
AGAACCCCAAGGGTTGGACAAAAGAAAGGAAAGGGTTGCATTCGGCCCCTGTGGCGACAGTTTGGAGACCACTGCTCTAGAATAATGGTACCTTGAAATAAGAGTAACTGAGTCAGGCATTCTATACAATAAATCAGGATTTCCAGTAAGTTCAGTTTTGGGTTTTACTGGCCCTATAAAAATATCACACAATTCTCGTCTTGTCTGGTCCGGTGATTATTTAAAGTGCAATGTGGCACAATTAAAAGAGGTTTAAAGGGACCAAAGAATTTGTGATGATCAGAACTGCTGAACAGGTTGTTGTCAATTAAGAAGACTCCAGAATTCTAAAATATAACCCCCACCTTATGTTCTTAAACCCTTTTTTTATTAAATACTGTAAGTGTCGTGTGTGATGGTAAATACGCCTGTCTATACTATAATGATTTTGATTAAGATTTGATCACATTTCCATCAGAAATACTATTTACATTAAACAGACTTTTGCGGCCATTTTGCTCTGCAGACAAAGATTCTATGTGTGTACAGATCACCGATGTCAACACGCAAAATAGAAAAATGTGGGTGGGGCCAGCTTAGAAGCACAGAAAAGGAAAGAAAGACATTGAATATACAGTGCTCAGCATAGATGAGTACACCCCTTTTGAGAAGTAAGATTTTAATCAATATCTCAATGAACACAAGAACAATTTCTCAAATTTTTACAAAACTAGGTTATACAGAGCATTTGTTTAGCTCATTACATGAAAGTAAGGTTAATAATATAACTTAGATCAGTGTTTCTCAACCTTTTACGGCGATGTACCCCTGCAAGTCTAAAAAAAATTCCTAAGTACCCCTGTCTCGACTAAGTGATGGGCAATGATAGGAGGCACTGATGGCTGCACTGATAGGAGGCACTGATGGCTGGGCATGCTGGCATGTGTAGTTCCTAAGCAGGCAGGGAGCTGCAGCAGGCATCTACACACATGGCAGGCAGGACATCTGAGGCTTGCTGGAGATGGGGAGGAGTCTGAAGATGGGAGGACATGGGGCCACCCCTGGTCAGTCAGCCCTGGCCGTGGGAAACATCTTCCGAGCAGCACAATGGGGCCATTCCATTGACAGGACCCCTGGCAGCTGCTGCCACTGACCTGACACCCCCCGCACACGGGGCGGACTGCTTCCCCATTGGTAGCACAGTCCCGCGCAACAGGCTACAGCAAGCCGCCAGGGACTGTGTGTGTGGTCAGTCACCCCTGGCCGTGGGAAACATCTTCCGAGCAGCACGATGGGGCCATTCCATTGACAGGACCCCTGGCAGCTGCTGCCACTGACCTGACACCCCCCGCACACGGGGCGGACTGCTTCCCCATTGGTAGCACAGTCCCGCGCAACAGGCTACAGCAAGCCGCCAGGGACTGTGTGTGTGGTCAGTCACCCCTGGCCGTGGGAAACATCTTCCGAGCAGCACGATGGGGCCATTCCATTGACAGGACCCCTGGCAGCTGCTGCCGCCGACCTGACACCCCCGCACACAGGGCGAACTGCTTCCCTATTGGTAGCACAGTCCCGCGCAACAGGCAACAGGCTACAGCAAGCCACCAGGGACTGTATGTGTGCAGGACTCAAGAGACAGAGAACTCTTCGTACCCCCTGCCCCGGGGTGCACGTACCCCCAGGGGTATGTGTACCACGGGTTGAGAAACCCAGACTTAGAATACAAAATCTTCAGTTTTACTCAAATTAGTTGATGCAAAAATGAATACACCCCACAACAAAAATTTATACATCTAGTATTTTGTATGACCTCCATGATTTGTAAGGACAGCACCAAGTCTTCTAGGCATGGAATGAACAAGTTGGTGGCATATTGCAACATCTATCTTTTTCCATTCTTCAAGAACAACCTCTTTTAGAGCCTGGATGCTAGATGGAGAGTGATGCTCAAATTGTCTCTTCAGAATTCCCCATAGTCCCTCCCCAATTGGCTTCAGATCAGGAGACATACTTGGCCACTGGATCACTTTCACCCTGTTCTTCAACAGTGGCCTTAGATGCATGTCTTGGATCATTGTCATGTTGGAAAAGTGCAAGATGACCAAAGGCACGGAGTGATAGTCGCATCTTCTCTATAGAGCAGTACATCTGTGGATTCATGATACCATCAATGAAATGCAGCTCCCCGACACCAGCAGCACTTATGCAGCCCCACAGAAGGACACTGCTACCACCATGTTTCACTGTGGGCACCATTTTTCTTTGTACTCCTCACCTTTGTGACGCTATACAGTTTTGAAGCCTTCAGTTCCAAAAACTTTTATCTTGGTCTCATCACTCCAGAGTCCCAGTAGTCGTCTTCTTTTTCAGCATGGGCCCTGGCAAATTCTAGGTGGCTTTTTTGTTCATGGGCTTTAGGAGAGGCTTCCTTTGTAAACAACATCCATGCGCGCCATTCCTCTGCAGTGTACGCCGTATTGTGTCACAGGAAACAATCACTCCGGTTTGGCTTTCTACTTCTTTAGCTAACAGCAGTGAACTTGCATGGCGATTTTCTTCAACCCTTCTCATCAGAAGACGCGCCTGTCAAGGTGTTAACTTTTGTGGACGGCCTGGATATCTCTGTCAGATGGTTACAGTTCCATCTTTGTTAAAATTTTATATCACTTTTGCTACAGTATTCTGACTGATAAGTAAAGCTTTGCTGATCTTCTTGTAGCCTTCACCCTTCTTGTGTAAAGAAATTATTTTCTTTCTCAGGCCTTGTGACATTTCTCTTCCATGTGGCGCCATTGCTGACAGCATGAAATGGGAAGGAGTTTTCTTTGTAAAGTAACAAACCTTTATAATCACCTGTCTGCTGGAAACCTGTTTAATGAATAATTAGACTCACTTGTAGCTGAATTCTTGTTTATTAGAAATTTGTTGACTAAAATTTAGCTTTTCTCCTAAGACTTTTATTGGGGTGTATTCATTTTTGCAGCATTATTTTTTCCAAATGTGTCCCAATGGGGAGATTCCCCCTTACTTCCTGTCTCATAACCAAAACAGGAAGTGAGAGAAAATCCCTCTAAAGTAAGGGAGTTCCTGGTTGTCACCAGGGTCACTGGAACTAGTGTCCCCTTTGGAAGATACCCCCTGATGCTGTTCTGGAGACAACCTAAAATTTGTGATTTTCTTTTACCTTCACTTTTGGTGATAATGGTAAACAGGCCTAAAGGAGAAGGTGAACACCAATAAATGTGATAAGACATTCTAATCCCTCTCCACTCTATCCAAAACTAAATAAAAAATGTTTGCCTTTAGTTATATGTCCACTTTTCTGCACAAATCTATTAATTACTTATTGTTTTATATGGTGCCATCATATCCCATGGCACTGTACAAAGTAGTAGATATGACAAAGGAGGGAAGTACAGATAATACTATACATAAAATGTTCCAAAGACAAGTACTTATGATGTTCAGCTAAATGTAATAACAAGAAACAGAATACAGTTGTGCCCATATGCAGGGCCGTTTGAAGGAATTTGGGGGCCCCAAGCAAAATGCAAATGGAGGCCCCCCCCACGCACGCAAAGCCCCCCTTACTACTCCCCCCCGGTGTTCTTTTTAACCCCCCCTCCCTATCGCGTACCGCGCGTCAGGAAATTCAGTTTTCTGTTCCTGGCCGGCCGGACTGAAAGGAAGTGAGCACTCAGCGTGTGCACTTCCTGTCAGTCCGGCCAGGAACAGGAAACTGAATCTCCTGAGTCCTGTACCGCGCGGACTGCAGGAGGAAGGAAGAGGAGCTCGGCCACGCTACAGGCTGCAGCTTATAGGAAGCAGCTGGAGCCCCAGGCCAGCTCGGGGCCCCAAGCAATTGCTTGTTTTGCCTGTCCTGTTGCGATGGGCCTGCCCATATGAGCTTGCAATCTAGAGCAGGGTTTCTCAACCAGGGTTCCATGGAACCCTGTGGTTCCTCTAGAGCAGTGGTCATCAACCCTGTCCTCAGGACCCACTAACAGGCCAGGTTTGCAAGATAACTGAAATACATCACAGGTGATATCATTTGCTGCTCAATGATTGCAGTATTCTAATCTGCATCTCCCCAAGGTAATACATAAAACCTGGCCTGTTAGTGAGCCCTGAGGACAGGGTTGATGACCACTGCTCTAGAGGTTGCTAGGGGTTCCTTGAGCAATGAGCAATTTCTGCCTCTCAGATAAGTTCCCACTGATACCATTGATCTTTTTAGCTATCTGTAAGGGGGTAATTCCTCCCAATGACCACTAATGTAAGGAGCATTCTTCCCACCGATCATCACACTAATGTATCATGAGCTGTAGATATAGTACATTTTTACAAGGGTTCCCTAAGACCTGAAAACTATTTTAAGGGTTCCTCTGTGTTGAAAAGGTTGAGAAAGGCTGATCTAGAGACATAAGGATCTGAAGCCGCATTAGGATACAGCTGTGATCACATGAGCTTACAATCTAGAGACATAAGGATCTGAAGCAAGAAGTAAAGGTCAGAAAGATGTACAGTAGATAAGGTGACACCATGGAGTTGATTTACTAAAACTGGAGCGTGCAAAATCTGGTGCAGCTCTGCATTGAAACCAATCAGCTTCCAGGTTTTTTTTTTTCTCAAAGCTTAATTGAACAAGCTAAAGTTAGAATCTGATTGGCTACCATGCACAGCTGCACCAGATTTTGCACTCTCCAGTTTTAATAAATCAACCCCCATTGTGTATCTTGTCAGGATAGAAGAACAGATCAAACTGGTTTGAAGAGGTGGGTGTTCCCAACGTCTTCAAGGGTTGGAAAGCGCCAAACAGCATGTGGAGGGAAATTCCAGAGAAAAGGGGAAGCCCTAAGTGTGGCAATAAATGAAGGCGCCAGACAATAGTTAATAAATTAAAATGAAACTTACAATGTCTCCATCCTTGCCGCCAAAGTCTAAAAATAGCATTTTGATTCCGTCATCTGAGGACATTTTTAGCTTTTCATACGAGAATTGTTCTAAGATATTAGTGAAAGTACCATCGGGAGCCTGCGCGGCGATAGAGAATCCATGCTCGTAATTGATCACTAATCGACAGTCTTGGTTCTTGTAAGCACACGCTGAAAGGCAGAGTAACAAAATGTGAATTGGAGCTCACAGTTCTGACTTCCATGACTATATCACATTTTGGATATACTGTACAGAGGGAGTTTAAAGTCAAACAGGTGTGTTTTTTATTTTTTGGAGCAGAGTATTTATGTTAGTAAGGCCCTTTCACACGAGTGGTATGATCAGGTCCACCTGTCGGTTTTTCAGGTGGACCCGATTGGACCCTCCATTTTCCTCGATGGAGCAGCGAATGTAAATGGACTTGTGTCTGTGTACACTCGCCTACCCCCAATCCAATCCATCAAAACTAAATGGAAGGGGATTCAGTCCCTTCTGTCTGGGTGGACTGGATCAGAGGGCAGTCAGATGTAAACAGACGGGCGGTCCCATAGAGCAGAGTAGGCTGCGTCCGTGTCTGCTCTGTATAAGCGGAGTGGACACTGACCTGTCATCCGGTGGACAAATCCCCTGCTGAGCAAGCAAAGTCCGCCCCATGTGAAAGGGGCCTAACAATGAAAATTCTAAACTGATCCTCTGCACACTGCTATAACCCCTTATATATTTTTGCAAGTGATCCCTCTCTGGCCAACTGCATTACAGTCATGCCTCTCTGGCCAACTGCTTCAAAGTGATCCCTCTCTGGCCAACTGCGTCAAAGTGATCCCTCTTTGGCCAACTGCGTCAAAGTGATCCCTCTCTGGCCAACTGCATCAAAGTGATCCCTCTCTGGCCAACTGCGTCAAAGTGATTCCTCTCTGGCCAACTGCGTCAAAGTGATTCCTCTCTGGCCAACTGCTTCAAAGTGATCCCTCTCTGGCCAACTGCGTCAAAGTGATCCCTCTTTGGCCAACTGCGTCAAAGTGATCCCTCTCTGGCCAACTGCGTCAAAGTGATTCCTCTCTGGCCAACTGCTTCAAAGTGATCCCTCTCTGGCCAACTGCGTCAAAGTGATCCCTCTTTGGCCAACTGCGTCAAAGTGATCCCTCTCTGGCCAACTGCATCAAAGTGATCCCTCTCTGGCCAACTGCGTCAAAGTGATTCCTCTCTGGCCAACTGCGTCAAAGTGATCCCTCTCTGGCCAACTGCATCAAAGTGATCCCTCTCTGGCCAACTGCATCAAAGTGATCCCTCTCTGGCCAACTGCATCAAAGTGATCCCTCTCTGGCCAACTGCGTCAAAGTGATCCCTCTCTGGCCAACTGCGTCAAAGTGATCCCTCTCTGGCCAACTGCTTCAATGTGATCAGTCTCTGGCCAAATGCTTCAAAGTGATCCCTCTCTGGCCAACGGCTTCAAAGTGATCCCTCTCTGGCCAAATGCTTCAAAGTGATCCCTCTCTGGCCAAATGCTTCAAGGTGATCCCTCTCTGGCCAACTGCTTCAAAGTGATCCCTCTCTGGCCAACTGCATCAAAGTGATCCCTCTCTGGCCAAATGCTTCAAAGTGATCCCTCTCTGGCCAACTGCTTCAAAGTCATCCCTCTCTGGCCAACTGCTTCAAAGTGATCCCTCTCTGGCCAACTGCTTCAAAGTGATCCCTCTCTGGCCAACTGCGTCAAAGTGATCCCTCTCTGGCCAAATGCTTCAAAGTGATCCCTCTCTGGCCAACTGTGTCTAAATGATCCCTTTCTGGTCCTTTTATTACTCTGCTCTGCAGTGTCAAATACTTACTGGATTATAGCATACTTTAGTGGACATATAGTACCAACATGGGGCAAACAGACAGCTGATGGATAGGTTTGAATTAACTGGCCCAAATAAAAATGTATAGCAATATATGTGAACCACAAATCTTTTTCCTCTAAGGTTTTCTAGAAATATGTATGGGTGTACAGCAGTGTGCAAAGGGTTGATTCAAACGTCTCAGTGTTAACATGTGGTCATATACCTTTAGTATCTGATGTGTTCTATACATGCAAACCTTTTGGGTTTGAGTGCAAATATCTCACTGAACTCACCTTTTCCCCTGCAGTTAAGCTGCACAGCTTGGTCAAGGGCTTACCTCCACACTTCTGGTTGGACAATAAGGGTTCAGCAGCACATTGGTGCGTCAACTCTGTGAAATGTAAAGCCTGATTGGCTCCTTTTTCCTGTTCCTCCTCCTAACCCCTGTGCGGGGGGCTGACAAGAGGCGGATAGCAAGGCATACTGATGTACTTTTACCAACAGTATTTAATATGGATCTAGTGATTTGTTATTGCATACATAACTAGACTGAATGGGATTTTTATGTCAGTTCAGCATTAAAGATTGCAACACAAGAGCAGTGACTCATTAACTGGACCATTGCAATTTCTCAAATTGTATCATTAATCTCTATTCTGTCCTCCTAACAAGGATGCAGTGACTGCTACATGGATTAATAGGCAAACATTAGAGAGGGGATTGCACATTACAGCAATAAAGAAACGATTCTTTCCTTGTACACAAATTATGAAAATGACATCTGCACAGCATCTCAGGGCTACAAACTATGCCGGTATTGGGGAATCACTAAAACATGTTTGCTGTTCCTGTCCATGAGTATAGAATTTGTGTATGAATGGAGCCTGCATTCCACAGCTGGTTCTGATGTTACAATGTGAAAACACGGAGTGCTTATAAATAAAAAGTGTCTGAAAATGCTTAAAGTGTTTTACTTAAAGGAGAAGTCCAGCCTGAGCTTGTTTGGCTGGGCTTCTACTATGGGTCACAGGAGTGCAATCCGTTTTGCACTCCTGTGACCCGTTTTCAGCAGAGAGCGGTCTGAAGTCCACTCTCTGCTGACGTCACCAAGATCAGTCCGGGCACCACGTCATCCCGACTTTGGAAGTCTGGATCCGCCAGGTGCCTGGACTGATGGGAGTTTTAGCCTCTCAGTGAGACGCTGAAATGGCCGCTCCTCCACAGCTCAGCACTCCAGTGAGTGTGGAGGAGCAGAGCAGGAGAGCTGCTGATTGACAGGCAGCAGCTCTCCGTTCGGGGAGGTGAAGGAACCGAGCCATCGGCGGTGTTCGGTGGCTTGGTTCTCAATGAAGAGGCGGCAGGGTCCATCTGGGTAAGTATGATAATGGGATAAAAAAGAATCCCAAACTTCTCTTTTAAAGCAGAGCTTAATTCAGCAATACTCACCTCTGCTTCATTGATCCAACATTTGTGAGGTCCCTCGCTGGCATCTTCTCCCTGGTTTCTTCCAGGTGCTGGTGTTCTTTGACCCTCTTGAATGACTGGCAAGGGATGATGTCACCCCAAAAATGTACAAGGGTAATGTCTTATGTGTCCCTTTACCCCCCTTTTTTTGATCTGCAGTGACACACAAGGCATCAATGTGGAGAGAGGACTGAGAGCAGCCAGGTAGGTTTATTTTATTGCAGAAGAGACATTGCATGTTTCGTCTGCAATAAAGAGCCTGGCTGTTCTGGTTTTTATTATTAGAGTGTAGTTCCACTTTAGGGCACTTTCACACTGAGGCGTTGGCTGTAAACTAGCAGCGCTTTACCGTTGTTTTAGAGGTGCTTTTTTAGAGCTAAAAAGAATGTAAAGCACCTTCCCTGCCCAGGTGTACACCATGTCTGGATCCCCACTGTGAGCTTTAAAATAGAAGTGCGGGATTCAAAAATAACAAACATTCATACTCACACCTATGTAGATGCCTGGTCTTCCGAGGAGCTTCAGTTTACTGTTAGGAGAAGACTGCCTCTGCTGTCCACTGTTCCTACGCACGTTATATGCACTACTACTTAAGCAGTGACTTTCCGATGTCAGTTTGGATCCATTTGTTTCCCAGTCCTGCATCCATCTTTATGGTTTAGAGCAGGGGTGTCAAACTCAATTCTATCATGAGCTGCATCAGCAATGCATTATGGTTACCCTCGAAAGGGCTGGGTGTATATTTAAGACTATATACATTAATCCGGGACTTTCTTTTCTCAGAAAATAGGTGCATAAACTCAACCAAGCCACCTGCTGAACTGCATCAAATGGTGGGTGTGGCCAAACTGCCATAACAGTAGGAGGATCTTAAAGGGACAATAAATACCAAGAGTGTGTTATTTGCAGAGTTCAGGGGTGCTCTATGTACAGAGTGCAGAATTCAGGGGTGTGCTACGTACAGAGTTCAGGGGTGCGATACGTACAGAGTGCAAAGTTCAGGGGTGTGCTATGTAAAGAGTTCAGGGGTGCGATACGTACAGAGTTCAGGGGTGCGATACGTACAGAGTTCAGAGGTGCGCTACGTACAGAGTTCAGAGGTGTGCTACGTACAGAGTTCAGAGGTGTGCTACGTACAGAGTTCAGAGGTGTGCTACGTACAGAGTTCAGAGGTGTGCTACGTACAGAGTTCAGAGGTGTGCTACGTATAGAGTTCAGAGGTGCGATACGTACAGAGTTCAGGGGTGCGATACGTACAGAGTTCAGGGGTGCGATACGTACAGAGTTCAGGGGTGCGATACGTACAGAGTTCAGGGGTGCGATACGTACAGAGTTCAGGGGTGCGATACGTACAGAGTTCAGGGGTGCGATACGTACAGAGTTCAAGGGTGCGATACGTACAGAGTTCAGAGGTGTGCTACGTACAGAGTTCAGGGGTGTGCTACGTACAGAGTTTAGGGGTGCACTGTGTGCAGCGTTTAGGGGTGCACTGTGTGCAGAGTTCAGGGGTGTGCTATGTACAGAGTGCAGAGTTCAGGGGTGTGCTACGCACAGAGTGCAGAGTTCAGGGGTGTGCTACGCACAGAGTGCAGAGTTCAGGGGTGTGCTACGCACAGAGTGCAGAGTTCAGGGGAGTGCTACGCACAGAGTGCAGAGTTCAGGGGAGTGCTACGCACAGAGTGCAGAGTTCAGGGGTGTGCTACGCACAGAGTTCAAGGGTGTGCTACTGAGGAGTGTGCTACATACAGAGTACAGGGTTTAGGGGTGTGCTATACACAGTGTGAAGGGTTCAGCTCTTTTTCACAGGCTGTTCACATCTCACTTCCACCACTCCTTGGCTTTGATCTCTGCACCACTGTCCCCCATCAACCACCTCTGCACACATCTCCCTCCACAGCCCTCATCTCCCACCTAAAAAAACATTCTTTTTTTAGCCACCTTCCGGCTGAAAAAAAGGCCCTGGCTGCAAGGGCCACATGAAATGACCTGGTTGGCCGGATTCAATCCACGGGCCTTGTGTTTGACACGTGGTTGGCATTGTTGTGGGCGGAGAGTTCGATATACGTTATTCAGGCACGTCAAGATATATTATTCTGTACTTGCAGAGTTTTCAAAGGGATAAACCAGGGGGAATATATGTGTACTGCAGAGGCGTATTGGTATGTTGCCTTGCCTGGACATACACTTTAAACAGGCTCCTATTTCTCTTCTCTACAGAACAGGTTGCCCGCTACTTACGAGTGGTGATCTCTTTGATGCGCTCAGCAGAGTTATGGCAGCCCTGTACAATTTGTCTGGTCCACAGTGAGAGGTCTCTGCTGGTCTCCACTCTGAACAGGTGAGTCTCGATCCCTTGCCTGGAGCCGGTACGCGTTGCAAAGGAAAACTCCGTACCAAACAGAGAAGACCCTTTCCCTGGTCCGGAGTGGACTAGCCTGCAATACAATAGAGAGTTGTGAAGTATTAACTAGAAACAAGGAGGCATGCCTCAAACTATAGAATTCATTAATGTTTTATTTACTAATTCATAAAATGCTGAAACAATATACTTCCTACAGCTGCTTACAGTGCAGCATTTACAGCTGTCCTCTGAATATTAGTCAAATGTTACACTACAGGACAATAAATTCTTTATGATGGCAATAAACACAGTTGGAAGGTACAATAGGCCAGAAATTAAAAGTTTAATACCTTTCTACACTGACCACATTGACTCCAGAGTTTGTGCATTGGAGGGAAATTACAGTGCAAGCTCCTCTGGGGAAGGATGATTGCGACAGTCTGTGTGTGCCCTTTAAAGCTGTATTTGCACATTACAATCTGATTGTACAATCGCTGCATAATCTTCTTAGATTTAGCAGAACTACACAGTGTGATGACCTAAACAATTCACTTTCTTTGAACTCAGTTAATCATCTTGTACTACTTTGGTTGATGGTCTAAAGCAGGTTGACCAATCAGACTGTACTGTGTGTGGTCAGTTTATGACTAGGTCACTGTCATAATAAGAAGTATGAGAAATCAGAATTCCCAACCAAGGTTCCTCCAGAGGTTCCTTGATGTTGCACGTGGCCAACAGCCCCTGGCAAAGCCAGCTTCATGACTCCAGTCATCATTTAGCTGTCTGTAAGGGTATCATTCTGAAGACCACTGTAAGGGTGACATTTTTTCATGGGCCACCAATATAAAGGGCGTTTCCCACTGGCTACCAATAGAAAAGGCGTTTCCCATTGGCCACTAAAAGAAAGGGTGTTTACCGCTGGCCACCAATGACACCTTTGAGAAAGTCAGGAGGGACGCAACGCTTAAAAGGGGCCAAGCAGAGTAACGTCACCACGCATTACAAAGCGCCATCTTGGATTCCTGTGGGAAGTGTGCAATAAAGAGCAAAGTGTGGATGTTCTGCTTTTTATGACATGATTCATTGTAAGTGCATTTTTATCTTTTTAAAATAATATATATATATATATTTTTTTTTATGGTTTTACACAATGGAACCCTCTTTTTCATTATATGAATTGCCAGGGATCTGAGTATACCTTAAGGTAGATGGGAACCGATGTGTACAGGTGGATACCGATTTGTCCATGAGAAGCTTCCTGGGTAACCATTACATTTGAGTGCTTAAGACCTCTTATATGAAAAAAAGTGAGGTCCATCTTCTAAGGTGAGGGCACACCTTGAGTGGCACGGTGGTGTATTTGTTGGCAGTTTGAACAATCTTTTGTTTCTGTGGACTGCTCATTGAATACTTAACAAAGGACACTAAGTTTTTGAGAACACTTGATATTTTTATTTTGTCAACTGTAATTGCTAATAACGCATGGTACATACACTATATTACCAAAAGTATTGGGACGCCTGCCTTTACACACACATGAACTTTAATGGCATCCCAGTTTTAGCCCGTTGGGTTCATTATTGAGTTGGCCCACCCATTGCAGCTATAACAGCTTCAACTTTCTGGGATGGCTGTCCACAAGGTTTAGGAGTGTGTCTATGGGAACGTTTGACCATTCTTTGAGAAGCGCAATTGTGTGGTCAGGCATTGATTTGGATAAGGCCTGGCTTGCAGTCTCTACTCTAACTCATCCCAAAGGTGTTCTATCGGGTTGAGGTCAGGACTCCTCCACCCCAAACTCACTCATCAATGTCTTTATGGACCTTGCTTTGTGTCCTGATGTGCAGTCATGTTGGAACAGGAAGGGGCCATCCCCAAACTGTTCCCACAAAGTTGGGAGCATGAAATTGTCCAAAATGTCTTGGTATGCTGACGCCTTAAGAGTTCCCTTCACTGGAACTAAGGGGCCAAGCCCAACCCCTGAAAAACAATCCCACACCATAATCCCCCCTCCACCAAATGATTTGGACCAGTGCACAAAGCAAGATCTATAAAGACATGGATGAGCGAGTTTGGGGTGGAGGAACTTGACTGACCTTCCAGAGTCCTGACCTCAACCCGATCTTTGGGATGAATTAGAGCCGAGACTGGGAGCCAGGCCTTCTTGTCCAACATCGGTGCCTGACCTCACAAATACGCTTCTGGAAGAATGGTCAAACATTGCCATAGACACACTCCTAAACCTTGTGGACAGCCTTCTCAGAAGAGTTGAAGCTGTTATAGCTGCAAAGGGTGGACCAACTCAATATTGAACCCTACAGACTAAGACTGGGATGCCATTAAAGTTCATGTGCGAGTAAATATATTTGGTATTATAGTGTATGTTAACGTATGTCATTAATTGTATTAATGTGTTTTTGTGGGGTTTTTGGGGAGATAATTAGAGCGGTTAACTACATTTTCTTCTGATTTTTAACTAATGTAAGCATAGAAACATAGAACAGTGATGGCAGAAAAAGACTGAGTAGTCCATTGAGTCTCCCCATTTTTTTATTTTTTTTTTACGTTCACTTTGTTGTCTGAGTGTAGATCTATTTTTCCTAATCAGCAAACAAATTTGAGCAGGGGTTCCCTTAGGCCAAAAAATTATTTCAAGGGTAAAAAAAAGGTTGAGAAAGCTGCATTATATCATCAGCTGGGAAAGCGTTGTTTAAAAATCTGTGCTATACCCAGACTCTTGCGTTAAATATAAAATGAAGTGGTGTTTATCAGGGAGGTGCTCGGTTCCTTTCAAAAATGTTGGCACAGTGCATTATAACTGTTTCAGTGTGACATTAAATACACCCTGTACATCCCGAACCTGCAATTATACTTTTGTGCTTGCAATAGGAGATGTTCTCCGTGATGATCCACCTGACACGTCTTTGTTTCACCGCCAAGAAAATATTACTCATTACAGATGAGTCTTCCTGCTTACATTTAGATGCCTTGAAAGAAATGACAGAGAGGACGGCTAGAGAAAATATTTATTGCCCCCCTTCTTTTTAATTCTAAAATATAGAGATTTGGGATATTCTGGAAAAGTGACATTAACCCAAGTCTCATGAACAAAAGAATCCCCACTTCTCATCACAGTCCGGTCCCCCTCATTTTTATTCATAGCTGCTGGAGGTCACTTAGTGTGAGGTTTTTCGAGACTGATAATATGGAACCAAAACTTAAGCTGGCCATACATGGGTCAGTTTTTTCGATCAACCTGCAGGCTGATTGAGAAAAACAGAAAGGATTCCCTCATCCATCCAAGCGAAGCGGATGGAGGATTCCTCCCCACTGTGCTATTGTATCCCTGAAGTAAGGACTTCTTTGCTGTCAGAATACACTGATCGGTGTTGCAGCCAATTGGCTGCAATGCTGAACAAACAAAAAATTATCCAACAAGCCCGTTGGTAATAGTCGATCATTAGATCAGCTTCTCATGAATGGGAATGGCCATAAACGGACTGAAACTCGACGAGCCACTGCTGAACCAGCCAACTTGGATTCATCTATGGCTGGCTTTAGAATAACAGCTCCGCAAGCATGTGTAAATGTAAGGAAGTCTTAGCCAAGGAACTGAACTTTTGTGACACCTATTAGAGGTAAGGAAGCTAATTGAACAAATAGCAAAATTACTTCAACATTATAAAACAAGGATCACCAAACTGCGGCCTGCAGGTCAGATGTGGCCCTTTGCTTGCCTATGTCTGGCCCTTGGAGCACTATTCCTGCCACTGAGCCCAACAATGGGGTAGTATTTCTTCTACTGACACCAAAGACAGGCACTATTCTTCCCACTGACACCCAATGGGGTACTATTTCTCCCACTGACACCAATTATGGGGTACTATGCCTCCCTCTAATGCCCTGTACACACGGTCGGATTTTTCAGACGGAAAATGTGTGATAGGACCTTGTTGTCGGAAATTCCGACCGTGTGTGGGCTCCATCACACATTTTCCATCGGAATTTCCGACACACAAAGTTTGAGAGCTTGCTATAACATTTTCCGACAACAAAATCCGTTGTCGGAAATTCCGATCGTGTGTACACAAATCCAACACACAAAGTGCCACGCATGCTCAGAATAAATTAAGAGACGAAAGCTATTGGCTACTGCCCCGTTTATAGTCCCGACGTACGTGTTTTACGTCACCGCGTTCAGAACGATCGGATTTTCCGACAACTTTGTGTGACCGTGTGTAAGCAAGCCATGTTTGAGCCAACATCCGTCGGAAAAAATCCATGGATTTTGTTGTCGGAATGTCCGATCAATGTCCGACCGTGTGTACAGGGCATAAGACCAGCAATGGGGCACTATTCCTCCCACTGACACCAACAATGGGGTACTATTTCTCCCACTGACACCCATGATGGCTTACTATTCCTCTCACTAACACCAGCAATGGGACACTATTCCTCCCACTGACATAAAAAACGGGGCACTATTCATCCCATTGACACATCAATGGGGTACTATTTCTCCCACACCAATGATGTATTTTTTTTTCACTCCCACTGACCACCAAGCCTATGATATTTTCTACTCCAACTAGCTTTAGCCTAGCCCCTCTAAAGTCTGAAGGGCAGTGAACTGGCCCTTTGTTTCAAAAGTTTGGAGACACCCGTTATAGAACAAGTCCAATTGAATGTGGCTACCATGACTTGGATTAGTGAGAACCTTCACAGACATAAAGGTACACCTGGTCACTAAAAGAAGCACCTGGGACATACCTGGTAGCTATGAGGGGGTAGGTGTGCACAGGACTGTACCAGGCCTCCTTCATACGAGGCATACTGTCATACATCAGTAGGTCCTTTTCTGTGACAACCAGTAAAACTTGCTTCCACTGCTTTTCATTCTCTCCCGGGACCTGAAAAAAATTATGAAAATTATGCATTTTGCTGTAAGAAAATACTTATGAAACATTCTCATATTTTCTGTGTTAATTTATTTTTTTTTAGTAAAAAAAATAAATAATTTTTCACATGATTTTTATACTTCTAAATATGAATTATACTTGTTAATGTTTTGTAGGTGGGCTTGTGGACATTAGAGCAGGATTTCTCAACTAGGGGTCCATGGAACCCAAGGGTTCCTCCAGAGGTTGCTAGGGGTTCCTCAAGCAATGAACAAGGTCTGCCTCTCAGATAAGTTCCCACTGACACCATAGGGGGAAATCTTCCCAATGACCACAAGTGTGAGGAACATTCTTCCCACTGACCATCCCCATTAATGTATCATGAGTTGTAGATATAGTAATTTTTAGCAGGAGTTCCCAGAGAACAAAAGTTATTTCAAGGGGTCCTCTGTGTTGAAAAGGTTGAGAAAGGCTGCATTATAGGGTGTTCTTATGAGTATGGATGGAAGAATAGGACGCTGTGTTGGTTTGTCCTTGGCTTTGTAACCACATGACTCATATCTACCACTGTTCAGTGACCCAAAATGAGAAAAGACACAAACAAAATTTATTGTACGACTGGCTATTATGTAATTCCCACAAATAGAAATTGTGAATCCCAATGGGTTATCAGTCCAGAGTTTATGCACTGCCATTATACACTGTATGCTATAAGAGTTGACAAGGCTCTTGACTGGGGTCTTAAAGACGACCTGTCCCCCTGGACTGGACAACTTTATCATTAAATATTGATCAGAACATGAGACAAAGTGGAGTTTAATGGCCATAGCAGCCTTTTATTAACAAAACAAATAACTATTACCAGGTCAAAACCCAATCTGAATAAGGTCCAAGGTCCTTTGAAGACATTTTCCATAAAATATCTATCTGTGTAATTCGTAAAAATAGGCCTCCAGTTGCAACATAACTTGAGAACGATTGCACCAACAGTGATAAATGTAGATTCAAACTGAGAAATAAAACAACTGGTTTCCTGGCATTTAAGCACACATAGTAGAGCTGCACGATTAATAGTTAAAGAATCGCATCGTGATTCTACCCCCCTCACGATCTTAACACGGCATTTTCCTGATTCTATACAGAGTTCTCTGCTCACAGCTAACAGCTGTCTAAAAAAAAAAAAAAAAAAAAAAAAAAAAAAAACAGGCAGCCTGCCAAGTTTATGACAACAGGATAAGAAGAAACTCCTCCTTTTAGATCACAGGAATGAACTTCGGTCTGTAAATAAGGGAAGTTTAACCACTTAAAGACTAAACTTTTTTCTGACACTTGTATACAAGTTAAAATCTGTATTTTTTGCTGGAAAATTACTTAGAACCCGCAAACACACACACACACACACACACATATATATATTTTAGCAGAGACCCTAGAGAATAAAATGGCGGTTGTTGCAATATTTTATGTCACACTATATTAGTGCAGTGGTCTTTCAAACACAATTTTTTTTGGAAAAAAAACACCCTTTAATGAATTAATAAAAAACTAAACAGTTTTAGTTAGCCCAATTTTTTTGTATAATGTGAAAGATGATGTTACGCCGAGAATCGTGATCTTTATTCTAAGCAAAAAAATTGTGATTCTCATTTTGGCCAGAATCGTGCAGCTCTAACACATAGTAAGGAGTGCCATACTCAAGACAGGTCCCTACCTAATATGGATTCTTGACCCAACAAAAGAAAGGTCTAGTTGTATCAAAAAATGATAAAACTTTCCTTTGTTTAAAGTGTTGCATGACTGAGTAATTGTCATTCAAGTGTGAAAGCTGAAAAATGGGCTGGGCAGGAAGGGGGTGAAAGTGTCTGGTATTGAGGTGATTAAGGACCTTGCAAGCCTGCCAGCTGCTTTGATTCTCATAAATACACACCCTATTATAAAGGTCTCTGTAAAAAGAACAGAGGTACCTCTGCTACAAACTGACAATTTTCCTCCCTTTAAATTCTACATGAATACGCATGGTTTTGGAATCGAAAAACCAACAAGCTCATAAAGGCTTAATGATCAGGTCTCCAGAAACTGACCATATAGTAGAGCTGCACGATTAATCGTTAAGAAAGATTCTTTCCCCCTTGCGATCTTAACAAAGCATTTTTCCGATTCTATTCAGTTCTTTGCTAAAGCCGACAGCTGTCAAAAAAAACAAAACAAAAAAAAACAAACAAACCAGGAAGTCTGCCAAGTTTCACAACATTCCTCAACTGCTGAGCTAACTATAAACATTGTAACGGTTTGTTCTTTAGATCAAAGGAATGAACTTCGGTCTGTAAATGAGGGAAGTTTAACCACTTAAAGACTAAATCTTTTTCTTACACTTGTTGGTTTCGAGTTAAAGTGGTTGTATAGTCTATTTTTTCACTTTTACCTACAGGTAAGCCTATAATAAGGCTTACCTGTAGGTAAAAAAAAATATCTCCTAAACCTGTACGGTTTAGGAGATATTCCCCTTGCTATAAGCCGCTGACTGCAGCGGCGCATGCGCACAGGGGTTTTCTCGGCTTCAGCCACTCACAGCGCTGGAGCCGCGATACCCGGAAGACACGCCGAGGCAACATGTCAGCTACCTCGGCGTGGACCAGGTAAGATACAGACGCCTCATTCTAAGGTAAGTATTTCATAATGAGCTAGTATGCAGTGCATACTAGCTCATTATGCCTTTTGCCTTACAGGGGTAAAAAAAAAAAAAAAAAAAATGTCAGCGGGTACACAACCGCTTTAAAATAATTTTTTGCTAGAAAATTACTAACCCCAAAACATTATATATATATATTTTTTAGCAGAGGCTATAGAGAATAAAATGGTGGTTGTTGCAATATTTTGTCACATTGTATTTGCGTAGCGGTCTTTCAAATGCAATTTTTTTTTTTTAAATACATACTAGTTTAAAAAAAAATAAAATAAACAGTAAAGTTAGCCCAATTTTTTTGTATAATGTGAAAGATGATGTTACGCCACGAGAATCATGATCATTATTCTAAGCAAAAAAAATAGTGATTCTCTTTTTTCCCAGAATCGTGCAGCTCTACCATATAGTGTATAATCTTTAACATGTTAAAGTACATTTCAAAAATAGTTTTTAATCTATTTACATTGTAATGCTTGGTGATCCTGCCATGAAAGTCATTGTTTTGACATTTCCTGTTATGGGGTGACAACTGACTCCCAACTGTTTCATTTGTTGTCTCCCTGTCACACATCCCCTTAATGAAGAACACAAGTGGCTGTGCTGACAGGCATGGTCCTATGTTGTCACTATCAGGAAACCCATCCTGAGAAATGTCATACAGCCATCCCCGGAGAGCATGTAGACTGGAAGTGGCTGGAAAAGGCTGCAGGAGAACAGCAGCACTGAGAGGCAAAAAGGTTGGGAATTGGGGAAAAAGGTAAAAAAAAACTGTTTATGATATATATTTGGGGTTAATTTACTACAACTGGAGAGTGCAAAATCTGGTGCAGCTCTGCATAGAAACCAATCAGCTTACAGTTTGTTTGTTTTTTTGTCAAAGCTTAGCCACTTCCGGACCCCCTGCCGCACATTTACTGTGGCAAGGCGGCCCGGCTGCGGGAAATGAGGTACCTGTACGTCGCTTCTTGCAGTAGCCTCTAGGGGTGCGCGCTGATTGGACAGAGGGGGAGCCAATCAGCGGGTCTGGTGGATGTGATGTCCGCCGGCCACCCGCGATCATTCCCCAGAGGGGCAGAACAGCGATCTGCCTATGTAAACAAGACAGATCGCCGTTCTGACAAGGGAGAACATAGAGATCGTGTGTTCCTGCTAAGCAAGAACATGGATCTCTGTGTTCTCCCAGTCAGACCATCCCCCACACAGTTAGAAAGCACTCCCTAGGAACACACTTTGATCGCCCCTGATGTTAACCCCTTCCCTGCCAGTGTCATTAGTACAGTGACAGCCCATATTTTTTAGCACTGATCACTGTATTAGTGTCACTTGTCCCCAAAAATGTGTCAAAAGTGTTAGTTCATTGTCTGTTTTGTCCGCCGCAATGTTGCAGTCCTGCTAAAAATCGCTGATCGCCACCATTACTAGTAAAAAAAATTTAAAATTTCCATAAAAATATCCCACCATTTGTAGACGCTATAACCTTTGAGCAAACCAATCAATATACACTTATTGGGATTATTTTTTTACCAAAAATATATATTGGTCTAAACTGATGAAGAAACTAGATTTTTTAAAATTTTTTTTGAATATTTATTATAGCAGAAAGTAAAAAATATTGTTGCTGTTTTTTTGTTTATAGCGAAAAAAATAAAAACTGCAGAGGTGATCAGATACCACCAAAAGAAAGCTCTATTTGTGGGAAAAAAAGGACATCGGTTTTATTTGGATACAGCGTCGCACGGCCGCGCAATTGTCAGTTAACCACTTCAGCCCCGGAAGATTTTACCCCCCTTCCTGACCAGCGCACTTTTTGCGATTCGGCATTACTTCGCTTTAACTGACAATTGCGCGGTCGTGCGATGTTGTACCCAAACAAAATTGACGTCCTTTTTTTTTCCCATAAATAGAGCTTTCTTTTGGGGGCATTTGATCATCTCTGCGTTATTTTTTGCGCTTTAAACAAAAAAAGTGCCAATTTTGAAAAAACACAATATTTTGTACTTTTTGCTATAATAAATATCCCCATTTTTTTTTTTTTTTAAAAAAAAGCTAATTTTTTCTCAGTTTAGGCCGATATGTATTCTTCTACATATTTTTGGTAATAAAAATCGCAATAAGCGTATATTGATTGGTTTGCGCAAAAGTTATAGCCTCTACAAAATAGGGCATAGTTTTATGGCATTTTTATTATTATTATTATTTTTTTTTTTTTACTAGTAATGGTGGCGATCTGCGATTTTTATCGGAACTGCGACATTATGGCGGACACATCGGACACTTCTGACACATTTTTGGGACCATTGACATTTATACAGTGATCAGTGCTATAAAAATTCACTGATTACTGTAAAAAGACACTGGCAGGGAAGGGTTTAACACTAGGGAGCAATCAAGGGGTTGTGTTCCCTAGTGTGTGTTCTAACTGAAGGGGGGAGGGGACTGTGTAGGGGAGATGACAGATCGCTGTTCATACTCTGTATGAGCAGACGATCTGTCTCTTCTCCCTTCAGAGAACCGGAAACTGTGTTTACACACACAGATCCTGGTTCTCGGTGTGTCATCAGCGATCGTGGAAACCCGGCGGTGATCGTGACCACCGAGCACTCGCATCGGCTCCGAGGGAGAGCAGCGGGCACGCGCGTGCCCCTAGTGGCCACAGGGCGAAGCGACGTAACATAACGTTGTTTTGCCCTGCCGTGCCATTCTGCCGCAGTAAAACTGCGGTGGCTGGTCGGCAAGTGGTTAAATGCCACCAAAAGAAAGCTCTATTTGTGGGATCAGAGACAGTGTCACTAGGCAGAACGGGGAGATGCTGTTTACATCAGCATCTCCCCGTTCGGCGATCGCGGGTATCCCCACGGCGATCGAGTCCGCGGGACCCGCGACTCGACTCACAGAGCTTCCCGCGCGTGCGCGCGCTGGCCGCCTCTTAAAGGGCAACGTACAGGTACGTGGTTTTGCCTGTACGAGCCCTTCTGACGCAGAATATCTGCGTGAGGCGGTCGGCAAGCGGTTAATAGAACAAGCTGAAGTTAGAAGCTGATTGGCTACCATGCACAGCTGCACCAGATTTTGCACTCTACGGTTTTAGTAAACCAACCCCTGTGATTTAGCAAGCTAAATATAATCTAGTTATGAGTTTAGTTCTGCTTTAAATGCACATTATCTCAATAGATGTGTTTGGGCAAAGCGCAGATTCGCTTTAAGTTACGATTTAAAAAAAAAAAAAACACGCATACACACATACATACATACATACATCCATACATACTCATCACTGAGAAACTGTGCAGTCCAGATTATGTTCAGATGTCACCAAGAGCTCCGCTGAGCCTGTTCTTCTGTACCAGGGGTTTGAATCTAAACACTGCTTGCAGGCATGTACTGAATTGATCACAGTAATGTAGAACAGGCCTCAGCCTTCTGGTTTTAATAGTAATTTACAGTGCGGGTACACACTACTGTGATTACCCACCCAGAGAACCTGCCAAAATTCTCCCACACAGCAAGAAGAACATCATGCAACCAGCACACAGTCCACTGCGGCCTCACCATACTGAATCATACACAGAGGACCTACTGTTTAGCCTTCCCAAACCCCAAGCTGCATAGTGCTTTAACCACAGACCCGAAATACACGGACCAGAGCTTATGTGAAAGCATATGGCTAAAATAGATTGGGCTTTTTTTTTTTTTTTTATATATTTCTGGGTCCACGTTATTTCAGATGTTGGTAGTAAAAAAGTAGTCTGGACCTATTTATAATTGTCTGTAAAAAAAAATTAATAGTCTTAAAGTGGACCCTTAAATATTACCATGCAAGGATGACATGTTGCCTCTTACTCCCCCTAATACTGGTCACATGACCGAAAGTTTAGGTATCTGGTCAGAGGATCAGTACTAAAGGGAGGATCTACTAGTAAGGAGCTATTTAGGCTGCTCTGTAAGTAAAGATGAAGGTATCGATGAAGACATTAGTAGAAGAACTGTTAAGACCAGAATGGCCCCACAAGGCAAACATTTGATTTGAAACTTTAAAAAACAAAAAAGCAGGAAGACCAGCAAAGACCTGGTGAGACACCATCGGGAAAGGCAGAAAAGTAAGAAAATCCACAAAGAACAGATTACAGTGGGAAGTCTTTGTAGCAAAAGACAACTGGGCAAGTCTGACACTACTTGATTCACTAAAGAGTGGATTTTTGACACAATGTGCACATACTGCAGAGATAAACTGCATATCATTTCGTTTTTTGGGTTTTTTTTTTTTTTTGCTTTGACATTCATCCGTTTCCTCCCATGTGTGCAGGCTCTTTATTCTTGCATACTGTACGTTCAGTAGGAAAATAGTCCATATCAAGCAAATGATTCTTTCTGAAAGTAAACAATGTTGAATGGGGGGCGATCAAGGGGTTAAGTGTTCCCTAGGGAGGTGTTTCTAACTGTATGGGGGATGGGCTGCCTGGGAGTAGAGAGAGACCTCTGTTCCTAATCACTAGGAGCAGCATATCTCTCTCTACTCCCCTGACAGACTGGAGATCTGTTTGTTTACATTGACAGATCCCCGTTCTGTCTCTCTGTGGAGCGATCGCGGGTGGCCGGCGGTCATCGCAGCAGTGTACATCGGCTCCAGCGTCGCGCCGCGGGCGTGCCTGCCTCCTATTCTTTTAAAAGCGGTCGACGTTCAATGGCGGCAATTCGCACAGGGGAGCTAACCTGGCGCAGTACAACTGCGGTGGCTGGTCGGTTAAAATAATTACAATTTTGTTGCTTCGCGGCCTGAAATGAAGACAGACACAGTTTTTGTTTTATCCAGCTGTATTTACGCAGTGCAACTTATAACATCCAAGTGAAGGACATAACACCAGCATGTCAGAAAAAAAAAAAAAAAATCAAACACAGAATCACCGAGTTGGAAAAAGCTCACCCCCCCCCATGTCAGTATTTTGTTGGACCACCTTTTGTTTTAATTCCAGCCTTCAGTCTGTTGGGATTTGTCTCTGTTAACTTTGCACATCTAGACTTTGCAATATTTGCCCGCTCTTATTTGCAGAACTGCTCAAGTTCAGTTAAATTTGATGGTGACAGTTTGTGGACTGCAGTCTTCAAATCATTCCACAGATTTTCAATGGGGTTTAAGTCTGGGCTCTGACTAGGCCGTGCAAGGAAATTCACCTTTTTCTCCTTCAACCACTGTGTGGTCATTTTTGCTGTGTGTTTTGGGTCATTGTCATGTTGGAAGGTAAACCTTCCCACTGACAACTTTCTGGCAGAGGGCAGCAGATTTTCCTCAAGAATATGACGGTATTTTGCCCCATCCATTTTTCCTTCTATCCTGACAAGTGCTCCAGTCCCTGCTGCAGAGATATACCCCCATAACAGGATATCACCACCTCCATGCTTTACTGTAGGAATGGTGTTATTTGGACGGTGAGCTGTAATGGCTTTCCGCCAGACATATCGTTTGGTGTTGAAGCCAAATAATAATCATCTGACCATAGCACCTTTTTCCATGTGGCCTCAGAATCTTCAAGGTGCGTTTTGGCATAGCTCAGTCATAACCGCATGTGGCCTTTTTTGAAAGAGTGGCTTTTTTTTTTTTTTGCAACCCTCCCATACAAGCCATATTTGTGGAGAATTTGTGATATTGTTGTCACTTGCACACAATGACCACTCTTTGTCATAAATTCCTGCAACTGCTTCAAAGTTTCTGTAGGCCTCTTGGTGGCCTCTTGGTGGCCTCTCTGACCAGTTTCCTCCTGGCTCTTTCATCCAGTTTGGTGCGACGTCCTCATCCAGGGAGGGTTCGTGTTGTACCAAATACCTTCCACTTCTTAATAATAGACTTCACTATGCTTCTAGGCATTGATAAAGCCTTTGAAATTGTTTTGTGTTCATCTCCTGACTTGTGCCTGTCCACAACTTTTTATCCTGGAGATCTTTTGCCAGTACCTTGCCACCTACAGTTGAATGTTTGCTTCAGTTGATCTACCAGGGACTGAAATGCTCCAGCAAAGCTTTTTTTCATACTGAGCTAATTAAAATGACCACAGCTGATCACAATTGAAAGTCAAATGGCTTTGTGCGCCATTGAGAAGGTGATTAGCTACACCTGATTGAGTTTACAAGTCATTTTGTGGAGGGCGGCGGGGGGGGGGGTGATCCTTTTTCCAACCCAGCGATTCTGTTTTTGAATTTGTTTTACTTTTCTCTGACGTGTTGGTGTTCTATCTTTCACTTGGGTGTTATAAGTTGTAAATACAGCTGTCAAATGACGGCGGAGCGGTGCAGCTCTTGTTGTGGGTCGACGTCTTATGATGGCGTCCCAGAACAGCCGACTGGGGGCGCGCAGTGCGGCGATCGCGGCTGCGCCATGTTGCTAGGACACGGCGCGACCCGATCCGCGGCTCCTTAACCATGTGATCGGCTGTATCCAATCACAGCCGGTCACATGTAAACCCGGAGATGTCGGTAATCGGCTCTCCTCCCCTCACACTGACAGAGTGTGAGGAGAGCCGATCAGCGGCATCTCCTCACAGGGGGGGACATGTAGGAATGTAATCAGGGCACTGATCATCGGTGCCCTAATTACAATAAAGAAAAAAGTGTCACACTACAGTGCCCACCATTGCCAGCAATCAGTGCCCACCACTGCCCACAAGTGCCACCAATCAGTGCCCATTAGCCATGCCAGTCAGTGCTGGCAATCAGTGCCGCCCATCAATGCCCATCACTGCTGTCCTGTCCATCAATGTCCATCAGTGTCGCCCATCAATGCTCATCAGTGCCCATATGTACTGCCTATCCATGCCCACCAGTGTCGCCTATCAGTGCCCGCCACTGCCACCTATCAGTGCCGCCTATTCATGCCCATCAGTGCCACCTAACAATGCCCAGTGCCGCCTATCAGTGCTAATCAGTGCCACATATCAGTGCCCATAAGTGAGGCATATTAGTTCCTCCTCATCAGTGCCCATAAGTGCCACCTCATCAGTGCCCATAAGTGCCACCTCATCAGTGCCCGTAAGTGCCACCTCATCAGTGCCCACTAGTTCAGCCTATCAGTGCCCATCGGTGCCGCCTCATCAGCGCACATCAGTGAAGGCGAAAAGTTACTTAGTTACAAAATTTACTGACAGAAAATAAAGTAAAAAACTTTTTTTTTTTTCACAATTTTTGGTCTTTTTTTTTTGTAAAAAACAAAAAACCCATCAGTGATTAAATACCACCAAAAGAAAGCTCTATTTGTGTGAAGAAAATTATAAAAAAAAACATGTTTGGGTACAGTGTAGCATGACCGCGCAATTGTCATTCAAAATGCGACAGCGCTGAAAGCTGAAAAATGGCCTGGGCAGGAAGGGGGTGTTAGTGCCCGGTAGGCAAGTGGTTAAAACAAGAACGGTGCCTGCCTTCATTACCGGTGATTATTTTAAAGGGGGATGATTCTGTATTAATGACCTGATAAGGATCGGACTGGTAAAGTCTCCGGTTTTCAGCGCCCCATCTACTATTTAAAAGGAAACTTCAGCCTTGATACTACCATGGCACCAATTTTACAGCTATAATCAGCAGGCAGGTACTAATTATATTTATTTTATTACACATGCAAGTGAGAGGACCGGTAATTGCATACTTTGGGAAGAAAAGAGACAAATCATGCGTATTATCGGTATACAGCGTCTGTACGGTGGAGGGAAAGTATTTGCCGGTATTCACACGCTGGGCACAGTTCCCCCTTTTTAAGGGGGGGGGGGGGGGTTTTAGTTCTCTGATTATAATTTAAGCTGTGATTATATATTATTCGGCAGTCGCATGGCTGGAGCTGAATGGGTTGCCTTGGAAAAAAGTGAAAACAACAACGAGCCAAATGGTCAGATGGGCACTTGTATGCGAGGTTATTGCTGTGATCGGCAGGAGGGGAGGATCAAATCACTGTTATTATGAAACTCCTTAGGAAATGGCTGGGATATAAATTCACGTAACACAAGAACCCTAAATGAACCCCGTATGGAGTCTGTCACTGCTGAATTCTGAAAAAGAAGAATTTTTATTGTAAAATCCAGATCTTGGTTACATAGTTACATAGTAGGGGAGGTTGAAAAAAGACACAAGTCCATCAAGTCCAACCTATGTGTGTGATTATGTGTCAGTATTACATTGTATATCCCTGTATGTTGCGGTCATTCAGATGCTTATCTAATAGTTTTTTTAAACTATCGATGCTCCCCGCTGAGACCACCGCCTGTGGAAGGGAATTCCACATCCTTGCCGCTCTTACAGTAAAGAACCCTCTACGTAGTTTAAGGTTAAACCTCTTTTCTTCTAATTTTAATGAGTGGCCACGTGTCTTGTTAAACTCCCAATTGGAGTGTACAGTGTACAGTACAGAACAAAAGCTGCCTATCCACTTGCCGACCGCCTCACGCAGATATACTGCGGCAGAAGGGCTCGTACAGGCAGAATCACGTACTAGGCATGTGCAATTCGTTTAGTTCCGAATTCGTTTTTTAACGAATTTCGACAAATTCGTTAATTCGGGAGTATCCGAATTTTTTCCGAATATTCGTAAATTCGATAAAATTGGACATTCGTAAATTCGGGCAATTTACATTAGTAAATTAGTGAACTCGTAAATTTGTAAATTCGAAAATTCGGAAATCTGAAATAATAGTTAACTAATAATAACTTAACTATTAGTAATTACTAGTAACTTTTAAATTATAGGTATTGTAATTTCCTTTCAAATTTGGCTGTTAGTGAACGTAACGAATACAAATTTATCCGAAGTTATGAATGATCCGAAAAAACGGAATGGAACGTAATGAATTAATAATAATAAATAACAACATTTTATTATTATTATTTATTATTAATTTGTTCCGTTCCATTTGTTTAGATGCAGCATTCGTTTTGGATAATTCGTAGCTTTGGATAAATTCGTATTTGTTACGTTCACTGACAGTCAAATTTGAAAGGAAATTACAATACCTATAATTTAATAGTTAGTTACTATTTCAGATTTTTGAATTTTCGGGTTTTTGGATTTTCAAACTTCGAATTTACAAATTTCCGAATTTTCTAATTTACAAATGTACGATTTTACGAATGTACGAATGTACGAATGTTCGAATTTACGAATGTACGAATGAATGCATTTACGAATGAACGAATTTATGAATCGCGATCATAAACGAATGACCCGAAAAACGAAAAGAAAAAAAAAAACTAATGAAACGAAAACGAAAATGAACACATTTTTTGCCTGTGCACATGTCTATCACGTACCTGTACGTTCCTCTTTAAGAGGCGCCCGCGGCAAGCTCCATGAGTCGGGTCATTTAAAAAAAAAAAAAAAAAGTATTAATAAAAATGCCATAAAACTATCCCCTATTTTGTAAACGCTATAACTTTTGTGCAAACCGATCAATAATCGCTTATTGCGATTTTTTTTTTTACCAAAAATATGTAGAAGAATACATATCGGCCTAAACTGAGGGAAAAAAAATTATATATTTTTGGGTGATATTTATTATAGCAAAAAGTACAAAATAATGCGTTTTTTTTCAAAATTGTCGCTCTTTTTTGTTATAGAGCGCAAAAAATAAAAACCGCAGAGATGATCAAATACCAGCAAAAGAAATCTCTATTTGTGTGAAAAAAATTATAAAAATGTCATATGGGTACAGTGTTGCATAACCGCGCAATTGTCATTCAAATTGCGACAGCGCTGAAAGCTGAAAATTGCCCTGGGCAGGAAGGGGGCATACGTGCCCAGTAAGTAAGTGGTTAACCTACCAGCATGTCTGTGGAATGATGTGGGAGGAAGCCCATGCAAGCTCCAGGTAGAACATGCAAACTCCATGCAGATAATGTCCTGCCTAGGATTTGACCAGGGAAGCTGCAAGGCAAAAAGTTCTAAGCCACTGTGACTTTAGTTTATATCTTCAAAAAATAATCTTGAATTAAAAAAAAAAAAAAAAAAAAAAACCTGCAAATGTTACACAATAATGAAGATACGGCATGCGTTCCGGTCTAGTGGGTTGACCCCAGTTAGACGCACACAACTGTTTTTTACAAGTATGACATATCACTCATTGTTTTTCAATCTGGATTAAAAAAATGCTGGCTTTGGCCCAATTTCTCTAAATATTTGAAGTCCCTTAGCAACTAGACACCATGAAAAATGAGGCCCGTCACTGAAGAGGGGAACACACTGAAGCTTACAGACCCTGGAATCCAGAGTCACAGGAACTTTTCATAGGTCAGGATTTTTTTTAGAATGTGGAATATTCTTTCAGCCGTGGTTATATATTCTACAGAAGAGTGGGCCAGTGTTTCCTCTGGGTGACCGACATATACATTGGACATCCACTCCAATTTCTTTTACCTCTATTAATAAAACCGCAGCAAAAACTGCTTTAGTTTACATAACCACTTGCTGACCAGGCCTTCCCTGGAACTCTTTGTTTACAAGTTTAAATACCGTATTTATCGGCATATAACACGCACAGGTGTATAACACGCACATTCATTTTAAGAGGGAAGTTTCAGGAAAAAAACTAAAATTTTTAATAAGGAACTTTGAAGCAAAATAAGGGTCAGTGCCCATCTGCAGCCTCACCATTGCCATCAATGCAGCCTGATCAATGCCCATCTGCAGCCTCACAAGTGCCATCAATGCAGCCTCATTAGTCTACATCAATGCAGCCTCGCCATTGCCATCAATGTAGCAGCCTCGCCACTGCCATCAATGCAGCAGCCTCGCCACTGCCATCAATGCAGCAGCCTCGCCACTGCCATCAATGCAGCAGCCTCGCCACTGCCATCAATGCAGCAGCCTCGCCACTGCCATCAATGCAGCAGCCTCGCCACTGCCATCAATGCAGCAGCCTCGCCACTGCCATCAATGCAGCAGCCTCGCCACTGCCATCAATGTAGCAGCCTCGCCATTGCCATCAATGCAGCAGCCTCGCCACTGCCATCAATGCAGCAGCCTCGCCACTGCCATCAATGCAGCAGCCTCGCCACTGCCATCAATGCAGCAGCCTCGCCACTGCCATCAATGCAGCAGCCTCACCACTGCCATCAGTGCAGTCTGATCGATGCCCATCTGCAGCCTAGAGGGGACAGGGGAGGGGACGGGACAAGCGCCGACAGATTACATACAGTGAGAATCTCCTATGATAGACAGAACAGTGGTCCAATGGCGGCCCAGGAGACGGGACTTCCCATTACAGAGGCCGCCAATTAAACAGGAGATTCTCACTGTATTTAATCTGATGGCGTTCATCCCGCCACCCTCCCTGTCCCCTCAGAGGCAGCTAAAATTGAAGTATTGGCGTATAACACACACACACTATTTGCACCCGATTTTCATGGTGAAAAAGTGAGTGTTATACACCAATAAATACAGTAAGTATTTTTTGCTAGAAAATTACTTGGAACCCCCACATATACCGTATATACTCGAGTATAAGCCGAGTTTTTCAGCACATTTTTTTGTGTGCTGAAAATGCCCCCCTCGGCTTATACTGGAGTCAAGCACTTTTCTGCAGCAGAGAATGACATTTTCTGAACCGAATTTGGGCCCCCGAACTTCAAACTCAGTAGTTAAGGGTTCCTAGATGCCCCCTAGCTGCAGCCAAAATTTGGGGTCTCTGGACCCAAAGGGTCCCGAAATGACATTGCTGCAGATGGACACAGTTGACCGAATTTGGGGCCCCGTATCTCAGGGCCACTTGGTGCTAGGAACCCCACATTTAGTGTGCAAACCCAGTGGAACTAGCACTACAACATATCCAAAGCTGGGGTTCCTAGCACCAAGTGGCCCCGAGATACGGGGCCCCAAAATCGGTTCGGAAAATGTCATTCTCTGCTGCAGAAAAGTGCTTGACATTTTCCAAACCGAATTTGGGGCCCCTGTATCTCGGGGCCACTTGGGGCTAGGAACCCCAGCTTTGGATATGTTGTAGTGCTAGTTCCATTGTAGTGCTAGACTCCCAGGCCTGTTTATTTTAAAATCGGTATGTCATCACTTATGGTCCCCATACACATACACTAGATGAAAAATCGTTCAAAATATTCATATAAATTCATGATATTAATTAAAAAGTCAAATATAATACAATTTTATATATACCATATTTATCGGCGTATAACACGCACCCCAAGTTTAGGAGGGACGTTTAAGGAAAAAAACTGACATTTAAATGCCCATCAATGCAGCCTTATCAGTGTCCATCTGCAGCCTTATCAGTGTTCATCTGCAGCCTTGGCCCTGTGTCATTTGCAGACTTGTCAGTACACTGCTGTTTAAAAATGGCGCCGCCATTCTCGGCCACTCTCCGCGAGTTTTTGGTCGTTCTCAGCCGCTTTCGGCCGTTCTCGGCGGCCTTTGGACGCACTCGGCCGCTCTTGCCCCCGAGAATGGCCGAAAGCCGCCAAGAAAGCCGCGGAAAGCTGCCAAAAGGCTCACAATCATAGACGGATCGGCGTATAACACGCACCCACGATTTCCCCCTGATTTTAAGGGGAAAAAAGTGTGTGTTATACGCCGATAAATACAGAACAAATAAATACACTATATTACCAAAAGTACTGGGACGCCTGCCTTTACACACACATGAACTTTAATGGCATCCCAGTCTTGGTCCGTAAGGTTCAATATTGAGTTGGCTCACCCATTGCAGCTATAACAGCTTCAACTCTTCTGGGAAGGTTGTCCACAAGGTTTAGGAGTGTGTCTACGGGAAAGTTTGACCATTCTTCTAGAAGTGCATTTGTGAGGTCAGGCACTGATGTGGACGAGAAGGCCTGGCTCGCAGTCTCTGCTCTAATTCATCCCAAAGGTGTTCTATCAGGTTGAGGTCAGGACTCCGTGCAGGCCAGTCAAGTTCCTCCACCCCAAACTCGCTCCATGTCTTTATGGACCTTGCTTTGTGCACTGGTACAAATCATTTGGTGGAGGGGGATTATGGTGTGGGGTTGTTTTTCAGGGGTTGGGTTTGGCCCCTTAGTTCCAGTGAAGGGAACTCTTAAGGAGTCAGCATACCAAGACATTTTGGACAATTTTATGCTCCCAACTTTGTGGGAACAGTTTGGGGATGTCCCAGTGCACAAAGCAAGGTCCATAAAGACATGGCGTGTTTGGGGTGGAGGAACTTGACTGACCTCAAATCAATAGAACACCTTTGGGATGAATTAGAGCGCAGACTGCGAGCCAGGCCTTCTAGTCCAACATCAATGCCTGACCTCACAAATGTGCTTCTGGAAGAATGGTCTAACCTTCCATAGACACACTCCTAAACCTTGTGCACAGCCTTCCCAGAAGAATTGAAGCTGTTATAGCTGTAAAGTTTGGGCCAACTCAATATTGAACCCTACAGACTAAGACTGGGATGCCATTAAAGTTCATGTGTGTGTAAAGGCAGGCGTCACAATACTTTTGGTAATATAGTGTATATTTTTTAAAAACTGTTATTTTCAGTTTCGGCACCAAAATTTTTATTCGATGAACCACTAATTCCTATTGATACTTCCCCAGAAATCGCTCTACTGAGCATTAGTACTGAGAACATTCCTCCCCACCTTCAATACATAACCATTCACATTCTTTTGCCAACAAGATTAGCTATTGTTTGCCATTGGAAAACTCCCGACCTTATATCCAGAAACAAGGTGATCACCTTGGTGCATACCCATGGCTATTATCAATGCATGCGAGGGTTGTTTGTCCTTATTGGTTTGCGTGGTACCGGAATGTGTTCTATTACACATAATAAAGTTATTCTTGATTGCTTAGAGTTCTAGTATAAACACTTCGTTCTTCACGTCTTCCATTATGGTTATTCTCTTTATTGATTGATGGATCTCTTGTTTTGTATCCACTCATGGCAACCATGTCTCTGATCTGTGCCTTACTTTAATTTTTTTGTTCTATACGCTGTAGAAACTTCAATGAAAATTTATTGAAATAAGAAAATCGTTTTTGACTTTTCCGAGCCAAATAAAAAACCCCGAAGGAACAGGTTGGAAAATGGCCGGCTTCTGTTGGGCCGGCTGACATACACACGGGCCGAATGTGGCCATCCGTTTGTTTTCAGCGGATCATGTCGGATCGGATGGCAGGCGGGTGTCAGCGGACACATCTCCACTGACAGTCGCCTGCCCATAGAAGTCAATGGGTGGCCCGCTCAGATCCACCTGAAAAACGGGCAGGCGGATCTTTGCGCCGATCGTGTGAAAGGGGCCTTAAGATAACAAAGTAATACATATCATTTTGTATACACAATGCTTTTTTTGGTGATATTCTCTTGCAAATTTTTTTTTTTCAACCAATAGGGAAAAAAGTAACAAAACAAAAAAATTATATACTAAAATATTAAAATTATATATATAAAAAAAAGAGATACTGAAATTATACAAAAATAATAATTCTGGTATAAAGCATTGCAAAGTTATTTATAAACCAATTTCCCCAATTGTGTGACTTTTTTTCTTATGTAAAACTAAAGATTAACAAACAAAACTTATAAAAACGAAAAAAGTTTTAATATAAATGGTTGGAAAAATAGAAATAAAGAATAATCAGCAGGAAATTATTAGTTTGGGGTGAAGGGAAAGGAGTTAAAGTAGAACTTTATTTTCATTTAGGGTCGGTTCACACTATAACGACTTGAGATCCAACTTGTCAGCCCTCAAGTCGCCCCAAGTCGCTTGACTTTGGGAAATGCATTATAGTCAATGAGAGCGTCTTAATGTACACTACTGAAGTCGCTCCGACTTCAGAAAAGGTTCCTGTACTACTTCAATCCGACTTCTAGGCGACCTGTACCCATAGAATTCAATGGAAGTCGCCTCCAAGTCGGATCTCCATCTATATTGAAGCGACTTTACAGGAAAAGAAATTAGTTTGCCCAGGCAAACCCCTCCCTCCCAGAGAGCTGATTATTCTCTGATTGGCCACAGCCAAAGTCGCCTGTCCTGGAGGTGACTTGAAGTCGCGTTGTAAATTGCTTAAAGTCGTGCTGAAGTCGTGCTGAAGTCGCCTTGCAAAGTCGCGCTGAAGTTGTGTTGCCCCTGTGTGAATCGAGCCTTAGTGTAAGGGGAGGGGGATGGTAATAACTGCTGTCGTTTTTTTTGCCAACTGTTTTCTATTGGGCGTACATTTACTGCAGGGTGGCGGCTCTCCTGCACGAAATCACATGCAGGTTTGTGATTTCGCTATTCCAGGTCTGGTTCGTGCAAGCGCGCCACCGGCGACCAGCTCCCGCTGTGATTGGACACAGCGGGATCAGCAGGTACAGCGGACCCGATGTCCCCCGGCATCCGGCGATCGTTCCCGAGAGAGACAGAACGGCGGTCTGCCTATGTAAACAAGGAAGATCGCCGCTCTGTTAGTGGGGAAGATATAAATCTTGTGTTTCTGCTAAGCAGGAACACTGATCTCTGTCTTCACACAGTTAAAGCATCGCCCACACAGTTAGAAAGAACTCCATTAGGAACATATTTAACCCTTTGATCGCCCCTGATGTTAAAGCAGAGTGCCACCCAAAATCTGAATTTCTGCTTTAAGGACTCCTGACATGCCACATTTGGCATTTTTTTTTGGGGGGGGGGGTTCGTTCCTAGTTTGGACAGGTATCCAGCTTCCACTTCCGCTCATGGTGCCGTGGCACGGAGCGGAAGTTCTCCTCTCCCCCTCCCTCCCTGCAATCTTCCGGGACACGTCACAGGTCCCAGAAGATTGTCCGGCCATTCAGAACGTGCAGTAATACTCGCACATGTGCAGTGCGCACCCGGCTGTGAAGCCGCAAGCTGTCACAGCGGGGGTGCCCACACTTGCAATGCCGGCGCTGCGGAGAGGAGGGGGGAGAGGAACGAGGCTTCGGGCGGCCGCATCGCTGGATCATAGGACAGGTGAGTGTCTGTTGATTAAAAGTCAGCAGCTACACTTTTTGTAGCTGCTGACTTTTAATAAAAACAGAAATGGGTGGAACTCTGCTTTAACCCCTTCCCTGCCAGTGTCATTAGTACAGTGACAGTGCATATTTTTTAGCACTGATAATTGTATTGGTGTCACTGGTCCCCAAAAAAGTGTCAAAAGTGTCACTTGGTGTCCGATTTGTCCGCCGCAATGTCACAGTCCCGCTATAAGCCACTGATCGCCGCCTTTACCTGTAAAAAAAAATAATTAAAAATTCGCAAAACTTTTGCGCAAACCAATCAATATACGCTTACGTATATACGCTGGGATTTTTTTTTTTACCAAAAATATGTAGCAGAATACATATTGACCTAAATTGATGAAGAAATTTGATTTTTTCCTTGGATATATTTTATAGCAGAAAGTAAAACGTATTGTGTTTTTTAAATTGTCGCTCTTTTTTTTGCTGATAGCACAAAAATAAAAACCGTAGAGGTGATCAAATACCACCAAGTAGTTAGGCCAATATATATTCTTCTACATATTTTTGGTAAAAAAAAAATCGCAATAAGCGTATATTGATTGGTTTGTGCAAAAGTTATAGCGTCTACAAAATAGGGGATAGATTTATGGCATTTTTATTATTATTATTATTTTACTAGTAATGGCGGTGATCATCGATTTTTAGCGGGACCGCGACATTGCGGCGGACAGATCGGACATTTTTGACACTTATTTGGGACCACTGACATTTTATACAGCGATCGGTGCTATAAAAATGCACTGATTACTGTGTAAATTTCACTGCCAGGAAAGGGGTTAACACTAGGGGGCGATCAAGCGGTCAAATGTGTTCCCTGGGAGGTGTTTCTAACTGTAGGGGGAGGGGACTGACTAGAGGAGAAGAGATCGCTGTTCCTAATCACTAGCACATTGATGAACATTCCACATCCACTGAAATTCCTATTTTACTCCATTATTTTATTGCGCTGTGCTAAGAAAAAAAAAATTACTGCTTGCTGAAATGTTGGTGCGATTTCCAGTATAGGAATAGGAATAAGAATACACATCGGTAACTGGTGGGCCCGGCTTCCAATCATGTGACCACTCTGATGGTGGTCACATGATCAATGATCCTTCTTGCCTCCTGGGCATTCTGAACTATTTAAAGGCATGCCAGGGCAGATGAGAAGGGGTCAAAGAATGAGTATTTTGTATGTTTTCCTTGAAGCTGCATGAAATAAATCCTCTCCATGCTGTTCGGTATGTTCAGGGGAAAAAAAAACTGGCATTGGTACATATCCCCAGGGCCGGGACAAGAGGTGGGCAGGAGGGGCGGCTGTCCTGGGAACTATAGTATCATGTGAGGTGGGGGTGGAGATTTGTGTTGAGGGGGAATTTGGGGGCAGGGGGTAAGAATTGTTTTAGGAGGGGAAATTAGGGAAGGGGGGTGCTAGGAGTGGTGATTTGAGTGTATGGGGGGGGGGGGGGATTTCTGTCTGGATGGGGGGTGAGGATTTGTGCTTGGAGGAGGAATTTAGGAGGTTTGTGCTAGAAGAGATCATATAGTAGAGGGGGTAGGGGATTTGTGCCAGGAGGGGATTTTTATTTTTATTTGAGCAGGGGGGTAATTTATGGATGATTGGGGGATGTATGTGTGCTAGGAGGGGAAATTTGAGGTGGAGGATTTGTGCTAGGAGGGGGGATTTGTGCTGGGAGGGGGGCTTTGGAGTGGGGTTATGTGTGCTAGGAGGGGACATTTGAGGTGGAGGATTTGTGCTAGGAGGGGGGCTTTGGAGTGGGGGGGGTATTTGTGCTAGGAGGGGACATTTGAAGTGGAGGATTTGTGCTAGGAGGGGGGAATGGGGGGGGGGATTTGTGCTGGGAGGGGGGATGGGGGGATTTGTGCTGGGAGGGGGGCTTTGGAGTGGGGGGGGGGATTTGTGCTAGGAGGGGACATTTGAGGTGGAGGATTTGTGCTAGGAGGAGAAATTTGAGGAGTAGAGTATTTGTGCTGGGGGGGGGGGGGGTGATTTTTTTTTTGGGGGGGGGGCAGGTATTTGGGGAGAGAGAGAATTTGAACTGGGAGGGGAATGGGGGGGGGGGGGCAGAGATCTCTGCTTGAGAGGGGCAGTTGGTTTCAGCAAGGGGGGGTGTATTTGTGCTGGGAGATTAGTGCTCAATATATTTGGGAGGGAGGGAATTTTTGCAGACACATAATGCTCATACATCTTGAGGGAGGAAGGGGTGCCATTTGGCATGTTCGCCCTGGGCTACCTTATCCCGGCACTGCATATCCCCCCATGGCAGTGCCCAGCTTCCCATGTCTTTTTAGACCGTAGTCTGTCTATTAGCTCTAAAATGGGCAAATAATAAGATTTGCCCAAAATAGATTTTAGTAGGATTTGCCTTTTTTTTTAAATTTGTTCAACAAATTTAGAAAATGATTAGTTGAACTCTTGGTGAATTACCCAGAAATATCTGCCCAT
Source organism: Aquarana catesbeiana (assembly GCF_042186555.1). Taxonomy (NCBI): domain Eukaryota; kingdom Metazoa; phylum Chordata; class Amphibia; order Anura; family Ranidae; genus Aquarana; species Aquarana catesbeiana. The sequence goes on along the minus strand of NC_133328.1, from coordinate 605,878,597 downwards.
TACTACTGAGCATTACTGGTGGCTCCCACAGACAGCGGGGACTTTCAAAGTGTCCCTTCTTCATCAAGGCTCCGCTTCCCATACACAGTGCCAGACATTACCTATTGGGTTTTAAACTTATTTTTAATTAGTGGTTTTTCAGTTTGTAATTGAGAGAAGAGGTTTACCCAGCTAGACTTGGCACTGCCTCCGAAATCCCACCACTGTAACCACACTCTTCTTCTAGATTATAAAGAACTCCCACTGCTTTTACCAAGAGTTTTGTCCCTCCTTTACAAAAAAAAAAAAAAAAAGTAATTTTATATTTTATTTATATATATATATATATATATATATATATATATATATATATATATATATATATTTATATATATACATACACGCACACACAGTATCTCACAAAAGTACATTTGTGAGTACACCCCTCACATTTTTGTAAATATTTTATTATATCTTTTCATGTGACAACACTGAAGAAATGACACTTTGCTACAATGTAAAGTAGTGAGTGTACAGCTTGTATAACAGTGTAAATTTGCTGTCCCCTCAAAATAACTCAACACAGCCATTAATGTCTAAACCGCTGGCAACAAAAGTAAGTACACCCCTAAGTGAAAATGTCCAAATTGGGCCCAATTAGTCATTTTCCCTCCCCGGTGTCATGTGACTCATTAGTTTTACAAGGTCTCAGGTGTGAATGGGGAGCAGGTGCGTTAAATTTGGTGTTATCGCTCTCACTCTCTCATACTGGTCACTGGAAGTTCAACATGGCACCTCATGTCAAAGAACTCTCTGAGGATCTGAAAAAAAAAAAGAATTGTTGCTCTTCATAAAGATGGCCTAGGATATAAGAAGATTGCCAAGACCCTAAAATAGACGTATGAGTGCTGCCAGAATTGCTTCAGAGGTTGAAGGGGTGGGGGGTCAGTCTGTCAGTGCTCAGACCATACGCCGCACACTGCATCAAATTGGTCTGCATTGCTGTCATCCCAGAAGAAAGCCCCTTCTAAAAGGTGAGGCACAAGAAAGTCCGCAAACAGTTTGCTGAAGACAAGCAGACTAAGGACATGGATTACTGGAACCATGTCCTGTGGTCTGATGAAAACAAGATAAACTTATTTGGTTCAGATGGTGTCCAGTGTGTGTGGTGGCAACCAGGTGAGGAGTACAAAGACAAGTGTGTCTTGCCTACAGTCAAGCATGGTGGTGGGAGTGTCATGGTCTGGGGCTGTATGAGTGCTGCCAGCACTGGGGAGCTACAGTTCATTGAACCATGAATGCCAACATGTACTGTGACATACTGAAGCAGAATATGATCCCCTCCCTTCGCAGACTGGGCCGCAGGGCAGCATTCCAACATGATAACGACCCCAAACACACCTCCAAGATGACCACTGCCTTGCTAAAGAATCTGAGGGTAAAGGTGATGGACTGGCCAAGCATGTCTCCAGACCTAAACCCTACTGAGCATCTGTGGGACATCCTCAAAACGGAAGGTGGAGGAGTGCAAGGTCTCTAACATCCACCAGCTCTGTGATGTCATCATGGAGGAGTGGAAGAGGACTCCAGTGGCAACCTGTGAAGCTCTGGTGAACTCCATGCCCAAGAGGATTAAGGCAGTGCTGGAAAATAATGGCGGCCACACAAAATATTGACACTTTGGGCCCAATTTGGCCATTTTCACTTAGGGGTGTACTCACTTTTGTTGCCAGCGGTTTAGACATTAATGGCTGTGTGTTGAGTTATTTTGAGGGGACAGCAAATTTACACTGTTATACAAGCTGTACACTCACTACTTTACATTGTAGCAAAGTGTCATTTCTTCAGTGTTGTCACATGAAAAGATAGAATAAAATATTTACAAAAATGTGAGGGGTGTACCCACTTTTGTGAGATACTGTATAAGATTTTTTTTTTCCCCTGGTGGAGCAAGGTGGAGAATGCTTTAAGTTTTTTTTTCCTTCTTCTGGATCAAAAGTGGGTAAAGGGATCTGTATATTTTACATTGATCTACATTTAAAACGTTCTCAATCCTGTAGTAGTGAAAAGGGACATGCCCTGATTAACACCATGCATACTGGTATCATGACTGAGTTTGATCCTATAGCCTGTTTCACATGGGCTTCAGCTTGTATAAGAGCAGTGTGAACAGCAAGCATAGGTGTGTGTGCAGGGGGTGTGCCAGATGTGCCTGGGCACACCCTAATCACCCCTGCGGGGCATAGATTCCTCCTGCTGCCTGGGCCTGTGCCATTTACCAGCAGCTTCCTTTTCTGAATGAGCACAGTGAGTGATTGGTACAGATCAATCACTGTGTTCATTCATAACTGAAGCCTAGTAAACCAGGTTTACTAGGCTTCAGTTTGTGAATGAACAGAAAGCCGCTCAGCACAGAGCATTTCCCATTCATTCACTGTGCAGTGCAGCTGACATAAGGGGCTGGAGAATCTGTCCTCAGCCCCTTTCTCTGTCACAAATGTGAGACATCAGGGGTCTGCTGTGTACTCAAACTTGACAGGCACCCACTGCCACTTTCGTTCCGGTCTTCTTTTTTTTTTTTTGAAAGCCTATGGCGTGCAAACACACCCAAAAACTTCACCCAGTGCCAAAAAAATGTGCACACACATAAGGAATGAAAACCAAAAAAGTGCAACGGGTATACAAGCCCTCTGAAATCAGAGGGCCTTGCCCTGAATCCCCCGGGGCGTTAGGTTCCAGACGGGGACAAGGGTACTTACACTTGGTCCATCTGGCCGAAACCAGACAAACCCCGTTCTTTGGAGGGCCTGCCGAAACAGACCCAACCAAGTACTAGGTGGGGCTCCCCCGAAGAGAGACCCCATGAGAGAGGGCGAACCAAGACAAAAGGTCATGTCCACCCCCTCCCAAGACTTTCAGGGCTGGCCAGAGGACCTGCAACCCTACTCATCACACAGTGCAACACAAAAATACAAAAAGTGACAAACATAGGCTAATAAATAAAATAAAGTGGGGAAGGAATAGGTGGAGAGGAGAGTGAAAAAGGTGGCCATTGTGTGAAACAATGACCAGGCCCTCCGGCCAGGAATAAAAAATTCCTCTGGTCCCAGCCAAAAGGCCCGGCCCAAGAGGCAGGTGCTAAAAAGCGTGTTCTATGGTGCAGTGACCGTGGTGCCTCAAATCAAAGTGACCCTTTTTTGGCACCCCTGGACTGCCACTCCAGAGGCACATACTCCATAGGCTTTCAGGACCAACCCTGACCAGCGACCCAGACCACAGCAGCCCCCACTTCAGACAGAAAGGCATGAAGTTCAGGGAGCTTGGTGAGAGCCTTTTACCATCAGGCCCCACCGTTGCTTCCATCACTCCCTCCCCCCCGCCATCAAAAGAGGAGCTGGTGTTCTCTCCCGAAAAACTGTCCATAGCTAGAGCTACCACAATCTAGGCCAGAAGGACAGGGACCCGACCCTCTGGTCAGACCCAGATGCAGCACCCAACCTCACCAGGAGCACCCTTCCAGACGGCTTAGACTCAGCCATCGGCCAGCCCCCAGTATCTGTCGGCCAGCTTGGCATAGTCCCTGCTAAAACCGCCTTTCCAGGCACTATAACACCATTGGATTTGCTGGCTCTCCCCTTTGAGAGTAGCACAGCGCCTCCTCTGGAAATTGATAAGTACAGATACTACACTTGATCTTAGCCAAAAGGCAGAGAAGCGATCCCTGCCAGTGACATTTTTACAGTAATCAGTGCATTTTTATAGCACCGATCGCTGTATAAATGCCAATGGTTCCAAAAATGTGTCAAAAGTGTCCGATGTGTCTGCCATAATGTCGCAGTCCCGATAAAAATCGCAGATCGTCACCATTACTAGTAAAAAAAAAAAAGAATAAAAATGCTATAAATCTATCCCCTATTTTGTAGATGCTATAACTTTTGCCCAAACCAATTAATATACGCTTATTGCGATTTTTTTAATTTTTTTTTTTACCAAAAATATGTAGAAGAATACATATCGGCCTAAACTGAGAAAAAAAAAAGCTTTTTTTAAAAAAAAATGGGGATATCTATTATAGCAAAAAGTACAAAATATTGCGTTTTTTTCAAAATTGTCGCTCTTTTTTTGTTTATAGCGCAAAAAATAAAAACCGCAGAGGCGATCAAATACACCAAAATTTGTGGGGGAAAAAAAGGACGTCAATTTTGTTTGCGTGCAGAGTCGCACGACCGCGCAATTGTCAGTTAAAGCGACGCAGTGCTGAATTGAAAAAAAATGGCCTGGTCATTCAGCAGCCAAATCTTCCGGGGGGGCTGAGGTGGTTAAAGTGACAATCAGCATTCCCCATTAGGATCTGTTGTTCAACATTTACAAACTTGAGCTGAATGGTACATTAAAAGCTTCAACAAAGCTCGCTGAAAGCTCTGCAAATGCTTTTGTCAAAGCTTGCCCTGCACACAGCTCTTATACAGGCTGAAGCTCGTGTGAAGCTGGCCAAAGGAAGAACAGGCAGCAATAAGCAGGTTTTGGGGGCCAGTAAATGCCAACTATTCCTGGCCAGGGCAGACAGCGGCCGCCCATCTACCTATGGAGAGGATGGCGTGGGAACTATTACAGCGCACTTACAATCTTAAAGGCTTCTGAAGATATACGATAGCAGGTAAAGCCTTCTATCCATCAGTTGGGAAGGAGTTAATCCTCCTTGGAGTCCAATGAGAAAAAAGTCTCAGCGCCGCAGCGATTTCCAAATATAGAAAACGACACAAACTTTTCTTCTACATATTTTTCTCTGCAAACCGCAGACCTTCCCCTAAAATAAGGAATATTTTCTAACATCCCACATGCAGAGAAAAAACACACGAGCCGCATTTTCTGTGGCTGGATTGTTTTCTTATATAAGAAAGAGGATTGTTTGTGTTGGCAGGCAGTTTATCTTACCGGAATGCGCTGTGACAAGGCACAAAATACAAGTAAGCAATTCCGAGTCCTGCAACAGCAGATCCTGCAGACCCAAAGGCTTAAACCTGAACTGAAAATAACTTCAGTTATTGTAGTTATGTATTCTTTAAAAAAAAAAAAAAAATTAAAAATTATAATAAATGTAATTAATGTAAGTACTTGAATTTGGCTTGTTGCAGCAGAACTTAGACTGGGAGAGAAAAAGTCGTTTTGGGGGCCAACCAGGTAAAGCTGCACCATGCAGGCTGACTAGGAACTTGTTGATAAGAGTCAGAGCAAAGGGGAAAGCTCATTAGTATTCTGCTGATCCTTGATGACCCAATCACCACCTGCATAGGAAGCTTTTGATGAAGGTTTAAAGGAGCTACAATTCCCAGCAAGGCTTTCAGTGTCCAGCTTAGGGGTACTGCTTCGTTGGAGCTTGCTAGGAATTGTAGGTTGGTATTTTGAGACTAGGTTAGTGATTTAGCTGGGGGAAGAGCTGTGGATGGCTTTGTAAGTTGTGGTTAGTATCTTGAATTTAATTTGTCGGGGGGAGTGGAAACCAGTGGAGGGATTGGCATAGGGGGGTAGCAGACACTGAACGGTCGGTAGGGTGGATGAATCTGGCAGCAGCATTCATGATGGACTGAAGGGGGGATAGCCTCTCTAAAGGTAAGCCAATCAAGAGGGAGTTGCATTAGTTGAGGTGAGAGATGACCAGGGACTGAACTAGAAGCAGTATACAGTAATGGCCATTTGTGTGACAATACCTGTGAAGTACACTTGGCCTAAAGTTGTGGACATCTACCCTTCACGTCTGACAAGCTTGTTGGATAAGCTCATATAGTTATAAATATAGAGTTGCCCCACCCACCTTTGTGGCTATAATGCCGCGTACACATGGTCGGACTTTACGGCAGACTTTGCAACGGACTTTATGACGGACTTTCTGAATGAACGGACTTGCCTACACACAATTCACCAAAGTCCGTCGAATTTGTACGTGATGACGTACGACCGGACTAAAACAAGGAAGTTCATAGCCAGTAGCCAATAGCTGCCCTAGCGTGGCTTTTTGTCCGTCGAACTAGCATACAGACGAGCGGACTTTTCGACCGGACTCGAGTTCGACGGATAGATTTAAAACATGTTTCAAATCTAAGTCCGTCTAACTTTTGAGAAAACAAAGTCCGCTGGAGCCCACACACATCGAATTGTCCGACCAAATCCCGTCCGCCGGGCAAAGTCTGCCGTAAAGTCCGCTCCTGTGTACGCGGCATAAGTGTCTTTACTATTTGGGCCCTTTCAGCCAAAAGAACATTTGTGTGGTCAGGTGCTGGAGTTGAACAAGAAGACCTGGCTCAAACGGACAACCTTCTACTACTATACTTCATAAAAGTCTCTCATGTGTCCACTTCCCTCTCTTTTATTCTCCTCTCCATTCTTTTTTTAGTCGCTGCTACACAAACACGGGCATTAGTACAGATTTGCCCCTCTACCCCTATTACAGCCTCTACTCTTCTGGGAAGGCTTTCCACAAGTCTTTGAAGTGTCTTTGGGAATTTGTACCCATTCAGCTAGAAGAGTATTTGACTTCTGCCTGCACCCGACTACTCCTCTGTCTGCCTGCCAAGTCCCCTGTCTTGACCTGACTTGACCTGACTACTCTATCTATCTGCTGCCTGCCAAGACCCCTGCCTGCATCTGACTACTCCTCAGCTGCCTGCTAGGACCCCTGTCTGGACCTGGCTACTTCTCTGTCTACCGCCTGCCAAGACCCCTGCCTGGACCTGACTACTCCTCTGCCTGCCACTTGCCAAGACTTCTCCTTGGACCTAAATACTCTTCTGCCTGCCACTTGCCAAGACTTCTGCCTGGACCCGACTACTCTTCTGCCTGCCACTTGCCAAGACTTTTGCCTTGACCCATCTACTCCTCTGCCTGCCTCCTGGCAGGACCCCTGCCTGGACCTAACAACTCTTCTGCCGACCAAAACCCCTGCCCAAACCTAAATACTTTTAGGCCCACCATCTTAAACTACAGTCTCTATACTGTGGCTATCCCTGTTCCTGACAAACTTTGGTATTGCAATTTTAATGCCCTGTACACACGGTCGGATTTTCCGATGGAAAATGTGTGATAGGACCTTGTTGTCGGAAATTCCGATCGTGTGTGGGCTCCATCACACATTTTCCATCGGATTTTCCGACACACAAAGTTTGAGAGCAGGCTATAAAATTTTCCGACAACAAAATCCGTTGTCGGAATTTCCGATCGTGTGTACACAAATCCGACGCACAAAGTGCCACGCATGCTCAGAATAAATAAAGAGATGAAAGCTATTGGCTACTGCCCCGTTTATAGTCCCGATGTACGTATTTTACGTCACTGCGTTCAGAATGATCGGATTTTCCGACAACTTTGTGTGACCGTGTGTATGCAAGACAAGTTTGAGCCAACATCCGTCGGAAAAAATCCTAGGATTTTGTTGTCGGAATGTCCAATCAATGTCCGACCGTGTGTACGGGGCATCAGGGGTGCAACCTGGTGACAGTTGCAGTGAAGCAGACTGGGTAGCACCACTAAGGTCTAAGGGCCATCTCCATCTTCAGGAGCTCCAATAAAGACCAACTGTCACTTAGACCGTGCACCTTGGGTGAGCCGGTGTCACCTGCCAGGGGGCCACCATAGCACTTGACACACCTGACTGATAGATATGCATAGTGAAAGAAGAACAATACACAACTGCTGTGAAGCACTACTGAAAAGGAAGCAGAACCTGCCCTCATAAACAGAATGTATGGCTGTCCTCATGCACATACATAATTATAAATTATACACAGTAGAAGTAACATTTCTAAAGTATTAACCCACATTAAGAACCTTCTTTAAGTAAGCCTGATTAGTTTCAGGTGTACATAAAAACACATTGAAAGGACCATAGCTTCTCTTTAAATGCTTTCATGTCAACTGATGTATTCTGGAAAGTAGAGGTCAGCCTCTTGGCAGGAGATCTGCCATTCATTAAGGATGTAATAAGGCCAACGCTGGGCCTCATTAAAAAGTGGAAAACACTTAAATCCCTTTGAAAGTCTGAACTAACGATTTATTTTCAGGCCTTTATTAATCCGCCGTATTGCTGTTTATGACAAAGGGAAGTTACAGCCAGAGTAGAGTGAGTTATGAAGCTTTAATAACCTTCTTGGAGCTTTTGTTTCCCTCATTAACGTAGAAGAAAAAGTTGGAAAACTTCCTGAGTGGAATACAGAGTGGAGAGGAATTACAAAGATTACAACTCATTTCCTTGAATTCTGATTAGTGAGAAGATACAGCAAGCTCATCCTACAACCACTTTAAGGCTCATTTCACATCGCATGTGAATCGCTCAGGAACCGTACCGTATTCCTGCGCAAATCACGTGATTCAGTGCGGTGCGATTTGAGCCCATTCATTTCAAATTGGCTGAAATCGCACCGCACCAAAGACTTGGATGCACCTTTTTTGGAGCCGCACCAGATCTGGTGCAGACAAAAACCCACTGCGTTTGCGACCTGCCTTTGGGGTGTCGTTAATTTTACATTGACACTTGCAGCAGACCGCAAGGGCAGTGTGACTGCATTGCGGTGCGGGGTGAATGTGCACGGATCGCAATGTTTCCCAAACCGCATAAGTGTGACTCTAGCCTTAGGGTCCATCCACACTGGGCTTTAAGTAGTTGGAAATGCTGTATTTTTATTTTTTACCTACAGGTAAGCTTATGATAAGGCTCACCTGTAGGTTAGATGAATATCTCCTAAGCGTGCACCATTTAGGTGATATTCTAGTGAGCCGATGACATCACTGGCACATGCGCTCTGAAGGAGTGATGTCATCAAAGGCTCGGCCATTAAAGCGGAAGTTCAGAAGTATATCTTAAGCTCAGCGTTTCGAGGCAGAAAGAAAACTCTTCTGGTTTGTGTTTTTGAGAGGAGTTTTCTGGCAGAAAAAAAACGCTAAACGCTCCTAAATGCCTGTACAAAAATGCTCTATATGAGCCAAAAGAATTGGTGGTTTTTTAAGCCCAGTGTGCTTCGACTCTAATGCCCTGTACACACGGTCGGACATTGATCGGACATTCCGACAACAAAATCCATCGTTTTTTACCTACGGATGTTGACTCAAACTTGTCTTGCATACACACGGTCGCACAAAGTTGTCGGAAAATCCAATCGTTCCGAGCGCGGTGACGTAAAACACTTACGTCGGGACTATAAACGGGGAAGTAGCCAATAGCTTTCGTCTCTTAATTTATTCTGAGCATGCGAGGCACTTTGTCCGTCGGATTTGTCTACACACGATCGGAATTTAAAGGATCGGATTTTGTTGTCGGAAAATTTTATAGCCTGCTCTCAAACTTTATGTGTCGGAAATTCTGATGGAAAAAGTCTGATGGAGCCTACACACGGTCGGAATTTCCGACAACAAGCTCCGATCGCACATATTCCGTCGGAAAGTCCGACCGTGTGTACAGGGCATTACACTGTTGTGTGTATGTCTGACCCGTCAGTGCACGTGATGAATTCACAAGCACCCGGCCCACACTGACCTGTACTGGGGTGATGCCTGCAGCTTTATCAACCTGGTAGTGTTTTTTAGAGCCGGTGGTTGGCTTTCTAGTGATAACAACCAATGCGCCAAGAAGCCGCTTGGCTGTTATCCCAAGCAGAGGGAGGGGACAGCCTATCCCCCCCCCCACCTCCCGTCACCTTCCGCAGCTCGCCCGGGCTCTCTCGTCCCACTGGGAGGCCCAAGCGACCAGCCAGCATGTTCGCCGGCCAGCCAGAGACCCAAACAAAGCCGTAATCCGTAAGCAATGTCATGACATTAGTTCCAGTTTACAGAAGACTTAAAGGTGCAAAATTAAAAAAATGACAATATTCAAAACAGCCAAACATGGAGTTTTTAATGCTTTTAAGTGCAAAGGAGGGATTTTAGGTCTTATAGACACCAGATCCCTCCATGAGGATGATCTGTCGCTGCCTATTACTGTCACAAGGGATGTTTACATTCCTTCTGACAGCAATAAAAGTGATTAGGGACAGCGTAAAAATAAAATAAAGTAAATAGATTTTTTTTTTTTTTAAAGCGCCCATCCCTCTGTGTTTACACAGCTTGGGGGGGGGGGGGGGGGGGGCTGTGTAATATGCAGGGGGGCTGTGTAATATGTAGGGGGGGCTGTGTGATGTGCAGGGGGAGCTATGTAATATGTAGGGGGGGCTGTGTGATGTGCAGGGGGAGCTATGTAATATGCTGGGGGGCTGTGTAATATGTAGGGGGGGCTGTGTGATGTGCAGGGGGAGCTATGTAATATGCAGGGGGGCTGTGTAATGTAAAGGGGTGCAGAGGTATGGGGGCAGTGTAATGTTAAAGGGTCCAGAGGTGCGCGGGCTGTGTAATGTAAAGGGGTCCAGAGGTGCGCGGGCTGTTAAATGTTAAGGGGGACAGAGGCGCAGGGGGGCTGTTAAATGTTAAGGGGGACAGAGGCGCGGGGGGGCTGTTAAATGTTAAGGGGGCCAGAGGTGCGCGGGGGGGGGGGGGGTGTAATGTTATCTTTTATTAGCAGGTGAATGCGGCCCTCCATGCATTCACATACATTGAATCCGGCCCTTAAGTGGAAAAAGGTTGCTGACCCCTGGGTTAGATCAGGGTTTCTTAACTCCAGTCCTCAAGGCGCCCCAACAGGTCATGTTTTCAGGATTTCCCTCAGATAAAACAGCTGTGGTAATTACTAAGGCAATGAAACTGATCAAATCACCTGTGCAAAATAATGGAAAGCCTCGAAACATGACCTGTTGACTGGAGTTGAGAAACACTGCGTTAGACCATTCAAAATTGATATGTTTTTAAATGTTGGGGAGATGCACCATTCAACCTTTTCCTTATATCTCTTTGAGGACTCTTCAGGTGAAAAACCTGCCTTGTGTTCCCAGGTCTGCACAACTGCTGTAGCCATTCCCACCCCACCCAGAACAAGATGAGCTGGAGCATGTCAGGAAAACTCTAAATTCCGAAATGTGAAGGAACAGAGCCAGGAACTACAAAAGAGGAACCCCATGGCTGGAGTCATCAAGAGACATAAGAAGCCAGTGGGCCAGTCCAACCAAAATTGGTATTTACGTTTTTGGTAGATGTTCGGGAGCTATGTTATGTTATACAACATTTTCCTTCTATTTCTTTGGATACTGTATTGGTGAAATTTTTTTCTGATTTTCTCAGGTCTGCATATTTGCTGTAGCAGTCATGTAGCTAGGGTGGTCCCTTTCAGTAGCTTCCCACTAAGAACAGGATGAGCTGGAACACATCATCCTGGTCAGGAACTGGTCTAAATTCGCATATAGCAGCCGCTAGCAATAATTTCAGGTAAAACTCACCATGCTGGTTGTACCCAAATTGATTAATTAATACACTTGGTACATTCATACTACCCTACATGGTTCAAATCACGGCCGGTACCTGCTGAACCAGCCGAGATTTGAATTGTGTATGGTCGACCTAGTGCTCCTAATTAAACGAGTACACACTATAGAAGGATATTCTTTGTTCATATTTCATGTCTGAGGTTTACAACCACTTTAAGTAATGAGATGGAAAATTATATAAGGAAGGATAGCCTTTATCAACAGGAGTACAACTGGGACCTAGATAAATCTAAATTCTTAAACCACCGAGAACCGCTTGTGGTCCAAAAAGTACCAGTCTGACACATCCATCAGGTTTCTGTTTATTCTGTCTCCCCCCCCCCCGTCTATAAATTCACATATTATAGTCGAAGTTCTCTTTTATCTGTTGATAATAATAGTGTTCCTGAACACCATGGCACCATATTTGTTTGTATCCCACGTAAATACTCAGATATCTAATTCTGCCTATCCAGAGCCTTGAAAACGTCCAGATAAACCAAAATTATAGGGAAATGTGTGTCTGGCTCCCTCAGGCATTTGCCTAATTTGCCCATTAGGAAATGTGATCTTGTTAATGCAGCATCCAATCAGCATTTTTGTGGCATGCGGAAGATGAGTGAGAGCGCTATAAAGGAAAACACAATGTTGGCCCCAAGAGTGGTGGAAATGCACAATGATAGGAAGACTCTGCTTCTCCAGCACTATTGCTTCAATTTATCAACTGTAACAACTCTATTTTCATTAAACTGTATACATCGGGGAGACCAGAATTCCCAACAAGCAACAAAAGATTGGGTATATACTACCATCTCATGTCTAACTCAGCCTTTCTTAGGCTGGCCATACATTATACAATTTTCATTTGGATTTACCAAAACCATATAATATGAGGTCACACCTAAACACTTTCAATTAGTATGCAATCAGGCAGGCCCTCCTGAACATGACGGCCTTTCAAACCTAGCCGGCCGCACTGTAGCCATAATTCGGCTATAGCGCGGTCGGCAAGTGGTTAAACCAGTGTTTCAGGGAACCCCGAGGTTCCTTTAGACCAGTGGTGTCAAACTCAATTTCATTGTGGGTCGCATCAGTATTATGGTTGCCCTCTAAGGGCCAGTTGTATCTGTAAGACTATATAAATTGCCTACACTGATCACCAACATAAAACGTCACTTTTACACTGACCACCAACGGCAATGATCATGCAATTATTATTTTTTGTTTAACTTCATAACCCCTTAACCTCTCGTTGACCACGTAAGGCATATATGCGGTTCCAAGAAAGTTGGGCTTTAACACCCAGCTACCCTGTTTACCCGAAAATAAGACCTAGTGTGAGTGTCGGTGATGGCTGCAATATAAGCCCTACCCCCCCAAATAAGCCCTAGTTAAAGTCCTTGTAGGTCTTATTTTCAGGGTAGGGCTTATTTTCAGGTAAACAGGGTAGGGCTTATTTGGGGGGTAGGGCTTATATTGCAGCCATCACAGACAATCACGCTAGGTCTTATTTTCGGGGAAACAGGGTATGTGTCCACAGTGATATGAGGTTGTGCACTTCCAGCACACTTTCCAAGCTCTTGGTGAAGGCTGCTGACCGAGAGCCAACGGGTTCCCAATCATGTGACCACTGTGGTAGCCAATCACAACAGTCACATAATACAAATACCAAGCTGTCTCTTGGGAATTGATGCCAAGTTAAAAGGCCACCATCACAGCTTCTGTATGATGTGACCGCTGTGTAGTGTGCGGCTGGTGGGGTGTTTTTTTTGGGGGGGCGGCAAACAACCCCCCCCCCCATGGCCGCCGGTGGAGCAGCAACACCCCTCCCCCCCGCAGCACTAACACAGCCCCCCCACCACCACCCGCTGTCCATACCCTGGATGCGTGCAGTGAGAGCGTGGCGGGCTCAGGGAAAGCTGCTCCGATGATGGGTCTCCTCTCCTGGAGCAGCTTCCGCGGTGTCTCCTCTCTCTTCCTCCCGGAGCTAGGCATCCAATAGAATTGCCTGATGTTTTGGCCAATCGGGAAACCGGTTTCATACCTGCTTCCCAATTGGCTGGGAGGAGGATCAGTGTTGCAACAATGAAGTTTCATTCGCTGTTGCAACACATCTGGGTGGGCTCCAGATGCAATGCTCTGCGTCCAGGGTCCACCCTGTTTTGAAGCCCATTAGAGCCTAGGGTTCTAAGCAGGTTCTTAAAAAAAAACCCTGACCTCTCTAATTATTATGCCCGGCGACCCAAAAAGGGCTGGACACATGAAAAGGGGGCGGCCGTGGATAGATTCATGCCATGCATAAATCTATCCACTGCATATAGGGGGTGGCGAGGATAGGGGGCAGGGGCTGCCCCTGCCGCTGTGACTGGCTCCCAGAGTGTCATAATGGATCGGTGCCACTGCAAACCCGCAGTGTCAGTCTCCCGGGTTTACACTCTGTATTTAGGTGCTGGCAGAGTTATAGTACATCTCACTCCAAGATATAATATAGCATACAGGTACTGCCACAAACTGCATTCAACTCCAGTGAAAGGTAAATGAAAGATAGCTTAAATCCCTGCCCATTGGCCACACCCCTTGACAGGTTTCACCCATATTGGGCTTACTCGTAGAGGCCTCTACAATTAAGCCCAATGTGGGTGAAATGCGTCAGTGGGGCCTGACTAATGGGTGGGGATTTGAGCTGAAGCCTGTCTTTCATTTACCTTACACTGGAGTTAAATACAGTTGGTGGCGGTACCTGTATGCTATATTATGGCTCCCACAGTGGTCACCTGATTGGAAGCCATGATTGGAAGCCCGACCCACTGGCTCCCAATCAGCAGCCTTGACCCAGAGCTGTCAGTGATGGCTCAGTCAGTGTGCTCAGGGCACTCAGTGAGCGCGCTCTTAACAAGCAACCTCAGACCGGCGTAGATGCATATATGCGGTGGCTGGACATTAAAACCCACCTTTCTTGCCGCTGTATATATGTGCATTCAGCAAGTGGTTAAGTAAACCCTGATCTTTATTCTTTTATTATACTCTCTGCAATCTACTGATAAAACAAATGTGCTGTGAGCCGTGGGTCTAATCATTTTAGTGGGGGGTGGGGTGGGGTTCCTGAGACCTGAAATTGTTTCAGTTTCAGGGGTCCCTTCATAGTAAAAAGGCTGAGAAAGGCTTGTCTAACGATTTCCTTAAAGCAGGGGTCTCCAAACTTTCTAAGGAAAGACCCAGTTTACAGTCCTTTAGTCTTTAGGGGGGCCGGACTGTGCCCGGGGCGGGGGGGGGGGGGGTAAATAATGCCCAATCTTTGTTTTTAGCGGGAGAAATAGTTGGTGTCAGTGGGAGTAATAGTATCCCACTGTTGGTGTCAGTGGCAGGAGGTATTCTCCATTGTTGGTGTTGGTGGCAGGAGGTATTCTCCATTGTTGGTGTCAGTGGCAGGAGGTATTCTCCATTGTTGGTGTCAGTGGCAGGAGGTATTCTCCATTGTTGGTGTCAGTGGCAGGAGATATTCTCCATTGTTGGTGTCAGTGGCAGGAGGTATTCTCCATTGTTGGTGTCAGTGGCAGGAGGTATTCTCCATTGTTGGTGTCAGTGGCAGGAGGTATTCTCCATTGTTGGTGTCAGTGGCAGGAGGTATTCTCCATTGTTGGTGTCAGTGGCAGGAGGTATTCTCCATTGTTTGTGTCAGTGGCAGGAGGTATTCTCCATTGTTGGTGTCAGTGGCAGGAGGTATTCTCCATTGTTGGTGTCAGTGGCAGGAGGTATTCTCCATTGTTGGTGTCAGTGGCATGAATAATGCCTAAAGGGAAGGATAAAAGCAAGGAAAGGGCTGCGTCCAGCCCTAGGGTTTGGAGACCACTGCTTTATAGCGCAAGTTCACTTTAAGCATCTGTCGTTCTCTTACTCACTTGGTCTAGAAGAATGCCCTTATAAATCAAATTCAATAGATTCCTGCTTTGCTGATAACCAGGCATTATGGACACAGAAGCCTCCAATAAGTATGCACACATCATCTTTTCTTGTATCAGCTGCTTCTAACCACCACTAGAGGAAAGAAGTGAGGCAGAAGGCACATACATCGAAAACACAAAATGTATCTCTTTTCTTGCTTTTGGCACCCTCTAGTGGTGACGAGGCACAGATGCAGAGAAGAGAACGTGTAAAAACACTGCATACAGACTGAAGGTAGTGTCGGTCTCTCTGGTTGCCATTAGATGGTTCTCCTCACTCTCTGTTTAGTAAAACATTGTTATTGGCATAGGAACTGAGGATAAATCTTTCTGTCGAAGGATCCAACAGGACAGATTTCCCATCCCTTTCCAGTCTATCCAAAACTAAGAAAAAATTTTTGACCAGACATATTATTTAAAGCAGGGGTCTCCAAACTTCCTAAACAAAGGGCCAGTTTACTGTCCTTCAGACTTTTGGAGGGCCGAACTATCGCCACCAGGAGTAGAAAAGGTCCCAATGTCAGTGCTCCATCGTTGGTGTCAGTGGGAGGAAGTGTGCCCCATCCTTGGTGTTAATAGGAGATATTTTGCCCCATTATTGGTGTCATTGGGAGGAGCTGTGACCCTTCATTAGGGTCAGTGGTGGAGAATTATATCCCATTGTTGGTATCAGTGGATGAAATATTGACCCAAGGGCCAGATAAAAGCAAGCAAAGGGCCACATCTAGAATTTGGGGAGGGGTACAGCCAGCCGAATGATACATTTTGGCGCAACACAACACGCAGCAGTGCAAACGCGATCATGTGAACAACACTGTGTGCTTCACACAGAGCACTGGCAGGCGTTCATAAGGCTTCATTAATACAGATAAAATGGGTGCCTTGTACATAGGTGTCAGAGGCTGATAGATGGAGCAGTTCTGGCTTCTGAATGCTGGGGGCCACTCTGGGAGCTCTGGATCAGCATCATGTGCCGTATGGCCAGTCATTGGTTGTTGTGGTGCTGGCAGCCGGCCCAACTGCACCATGAAAATGCATGATGCTGTGTGGCACCATTATCGGTTTATCCATGTAATTTATAGGACAAATTGCCTCTCATATTAAATCAACTGACGGCTTTTTTTTACTTTAAAATCTGGGACAATCCCGTATTATGCGGGATTGTTGGCAGGCCTAATTATGACTTCCTCCATAGATACAGTAGAAAGAGCAAGTGTAGCCATACAGAGGCTTGCTGTGAGGGCACTTGGTAAAGGGGAGGAACCAGGAGTGCCAGAGGAGGATCGGGGCTGCTCTGTGCAAAACCATTACAGAGAGCAGGTAAGTATAACATTTTTGTTATTTAAAAAAAAAAAAATGTAATCCTTTACAATCTGAAAATAAAATATACAAATTTTTGCACTCAGACTGGCTACTAGGTATAGAAAGATTTGCTGGTCACAAATAAAACAATATAAAACAAAAATGCAGCACTTCCATAAAAATGAAATGTGCACATAACGTCCATTTTCCTTTAAGAAAAATCACAACTTGATAGGGTGAGCAGGAACAGAGATCCTGATAAGAGACGGCCACCTCCATCGCGGCCCCGGAACAAAGAACACAGTGCGGCCATCTTTTGGGTTGGAAACTTTCCAAAGGGATATTCAATGCTGACTTTAACTGGAGTTCACACCTCCAGCTCTGCAGCTTTCATTGGCTCTCTTATGACTCATCCCCCCTCCCTTCCTGGCAAACTCTCACCAGAGTGAGAGACAGAGCTGTACATGTCATAAGCCTAGACTAATGACCAGACAAGAAACAGAAAGTGGGCTCTATGAGGTATTTACTGGCAGAAAAAAAAAGGTTTTACTATCCAAAGTTAAAAACAAGGGCAGAAGATTTAATGGATAGAAAGATGAAAAAATGACTGAAGTTCCGCTTTAAATTGTGCTTTAAAACATAAAGCTTTATTTGTTTTATTGAGAGATTTACATTACATAGTTACATAGTAGGTGAGGTTAAAAAAAGACACAAGTCCATCAAGTCCAACCTATGGACATTGCGGACGTTGGGTTGCTTGTTGGAGAGACATCTTTGGAGTGACCACTAGGATCTGGAAGGAACCGTATCTGAAGGGGTGGCGGAGGAAGGGGACCGTTTTTGGAGTTGCCAGGGGGATCACATAGGTGTTTTTGACCCTCTGTAATAGGGTGGTCAACAACATTTGGTAAGAAGCTGTGTGTGTTGATGTTGGAGGTGGCCGTCTCTTATCAGGATCTCTGTTCCTGCTCACCCCATCAAACTGAGATTTTTCTTAACTGCTTAAGGACCGCCCCATGTACATATACTGCAGCAGGACGGCCCTTTAGCGTGAAATCACGTCATTTTTTTTTTAGGGTCTGTGGTGCGCATGCCCGCCACTGCCGACCCGCTCCTGCTGCGATTGCACACAGCGGGAGCCATCAGCGGGTCACGTGGACCTGATGTCCGCCGGGACCCGCCGATCATTCCCGAAGCAGACAGAACAGCGATCTGCCTAAGTAAACAAGGTTGATCACCATTCTGTGACAGGAGAAGACAGATCTAAGCAGGTATATGGATCTCTGTCTTCTTACAGTTAAAGGAGTTGTAAAGGCAGGAGGTTTTTTATCTTAATGCATTCTATGCATTAAGATAAAAAACCTTCTGTGTGTAGCAACCTCCCCAGCATCCCCCTTAATTACTTACTTGAGCCCCTTCTCTCTCCAGCGATGTCCACGAATGTCTAAGTCGTATGGGACACTCCTCCTGCTTGGCTGAGAGACAGAAGCGGCGCCATTGGCTTCCGCGGCTGTCAAAGTCAGTCAGCCAATCAGGGGAGAGAGGAGGCGGGGCCGGGTCGTGGGCTCAGTGTCTGAATGGACACACGGAGCTCTGACTCTGCTCCAGTGCCCCCATAGGAAGCTGCTGGCTATGGGGGCGCTCGATAGGAGGGAAGGGCAGGACCAGCAAAGAGGGACCCGAGAAGAGGAGGATCCGGGCTGCTCTGTGCAAAACCAACAGCACAGAGGAGGGAAGTATAACATGTTTGTTATTTAAAAAAAAAAAAAAGCTTTTACAATCACTTTAAAGCACCTCCCCCATAGTTGGAAAGCACCCCCTAGGGGACACATTTAACACTTTGATTGCCCGATGTTAACCCCTTCCTTGTTACAGTTACAGTGCATATTTTTTAGCACTGATTACTGTATTCGTGTCACTGGTCCCCAAAAAAGTGTCACTTAGTGTCCGATTTGGTCACCGCAATGTCTCAGTCCCGCTATAAGTCGCTGATCGCCGCGCCATTACTAGTAAAAAAAAAAAAAACAATACAAATTCCATTAAAATATCCCATAGTTTGTAGACGCTATAACTACGCTTATTGGGATTTTTTTTTACCAAAAACATGTAGCAGAATACATATTGGCCTAAATTGATGAAGAAATTAGATTTTTTACATTTTTTTATTGGATATGTTTTATAGCAGAAAGTAAAAAATATTGTTTTCTTTTCAAAATTGTCACTTTTTTTTTGTTCATAGCGGCAATAAATGAAAACCGCAGAGGTGATCAAATACCACCAAAAGAAAGCTCTATTTGAGGGAAAAAAAGGGGCATACATTTGGGTACAGCATTGCACGACCGCACAATTGTCAGTTAAACTAACACAGTGCCGTATCGCAAAAAAATGGCCTGGTCATGAAGGGGGTAAAACCTTCCGGGTCTGAAGTGGTTAAAGGAAATGTGCACTTTTAATTGTTTATGAAAGCGCTGCATTTTTAGATTTTATAAACCTTTACAATCGCTTTAAAGTAATGATAACTCTTAGCTATCCTCTCCAGTATAGTAAGCCCCAAAACACCTACATACCTGTACATGCTTGTCGTCTCATAAGAAACAAACAGGTTCCAGGGATAAAACCACAGGGTGGCCATGCTGGAAACACGGATCCAAAGGACGGACTCCGGTACAGTAACAGAAAGAAACAAGTTTCTTTTTTTTTTTCTACACAAGTTTATTTCTGGCCCGTTTAAAATTTGGAATTTTCCTGCGTTGAAACACGTGTCCAAATTCCATTCATTTTTTTGCGGGCAGTCTAAAATCTATTTCTTGAAAGCTTCCTCGCTTTGCACAGAGCTGAACAAAACAACCAAAAGAGTATATACAGTGGAGCCTTATTACGAGAATAATCCATTCCAGGAGAATGCTTGTAATCCAAAGCACTCGCATATCAAAGCGAGTTTCCCCATAGAAGTCAATGGAAACGAAGATAATTCGTTCCACATTGACTTCTATTGCATGCAATACCGCATGTGGCCAGAGACTCGGAAACCTTCAGGAACTGAGTATTTCCGAGTATTTACGAACGGCTCCGAGTGTCACCGTCGCCCCCACCCTTCTGGCCAAATGCGGTACTGCACACCACAGAGGCTTGAATCCTGCTCATTTGGGAAACAACACTTGCAAACAGAGTCAGGATTTAAAAAAAAATATTAGTTCGTATTATGAAACGCTCGTTAACCGCGTTACTCGCCATCCGAGTTTCCTCTGTAAATGTATACTAAAGTGGAAGTAAATCCAAAGAGTTTACAAGTACACAGTACATACGGCGCTCCTAGGAGAAGTGCAAAGTCCCTTGGTCCATTGGAACTTTCTGTATCTGTAGACCATCAACAGGGTAGAAGAATGGATGAGGCAGATGGATGGATGGTTGAACAGGAGAAGGGACCAAGACTGGAGCATCTGCAGCTCCCCCAGAAGATCTGGGTGGAATCACCTCAATGTAGAAGAAAACGAATAGCAGGGCAATGAGGTCAGTATCAAATTGATAACACTTTATTGAAATAAGCAGCACACTTACATTGAAGTTAGCATGAAACAACATGGATAGGGAACACCTGAGACCAAGCAGCTGTGATCAGTGTGAGGTTGTAGGCATCATTGAGCAAACAGAGACCGAGGATGACAGGGAGCCAGCCAGCTCAAAGTATGGATATTAGCAGCGGCATTCAAGGCTGCACACGAGGATGACAGCTGTCAAAATGCCTGGTGGATGTCGGGAAAGGGGGTAAGCATGACCGTTTCCAGGGACTTTGCCCTTCTCTTCAAATGCCTTTTGAAGAAGAGGGCAAAGTCCCTGGAAATGCATCATGCACACCCCCTCTTCCGACATCCACCAGGCATTTTGACAGCTGTCATCCTTGTGTGCAGCCTTGATAGCCGCTGCTAATATCCATACTTTGAGCTGGCTGGCTCCTTGTCATCCTCGGTCTCTGTTTCCTCAGTGATGCCTACAACCTCACACTGATCACAGCTGCTTGGTCTCAGGTATTCCCTATCCATGTTGTTTCATGCTAACTTCAATGTAAGTGTGCTACTTATTTCAATAAAGTGTTTTTAATTTGATACTGACCTCAGCGCCCTGCTATTCGTTTTCTTCTACAATAAAGTGGAAGTAAAGTCCACTTTTTAACTGGTACCTACAGGTAAGCCTATAGTAAGGCTTACCTGTAGATACAGTGAATATCTCCTAAACCTGCGCCTTCACAGAGGATGCTGCCGGTGACGTCACCAGCGCATGCGCTCTGAAGGGACGGCATATCTGTGCCATACCTGCAGAGCTCCTGCAAACATACGTGGGAGTGATGTCATCTCAGCCCCGGCCATTCATACAGCCGGAGCACACAAACCGGGAAGGAAGACCGGGTGAAGATGGAAGCGCTGGATAGGCGTGACAGCACTGCCCTGGATGCCAGGCAGGTGGAAAGGGGCTAAAGAGACTCTAGAACGCTCACCCCCCGATCCACTTATCTTTGCTTGTCGGCTACCACAGGCGTAAAGAGGTTGAAGCTCAACAATGGGAAAAGCAAATATTGTCTACATGCAAGAGTCATGTGTATTCTTCCTTGAATCTCGGTGACCTTTATGTATTTCTTCCAGATCTGTGCAGTAATGCAGTGTGAGACTTCCTGTAATAAAGACCGGTCACTGCTGCTTTCTCTCCTTGTGCAGGGTGACTGGTCTTGTCTCCACCCCCTCCTATAGTTTTCTACAGTTAGCCTGTAGTGGGTGGAGCCTGCTGGGTCCCTCCTACAGCTCTGCTCTCTAAATAACAACTACATGGTAATATCTCAGTTTGCAAAGGCAATTGGTGCACATAAAGTAGCTTTATAGTCTTTAGGGATTAATGACAGTTGATGTGCCCACAGTCCAGCTTTAGGACAGTAAACGTAGAATGAAAGGGGCCTGTGAAAGCTTGGTTATAGCATTCTGTAGATCTAAGCAAGATAAATGAACATTTCTATATGTGCATTGATTACAAATCTCCAAACAGAAACATTAAATTGTTAGAAAAGTTTGCATAAACTTTGCGGTTACAGACAAATCCCGCAGGCTTTTATGATTTATGTCTTCTTTTTGTTTACTGACCTAAAGTATGTTTTCGGAAAGGCAGACTGCTGACCAAGACCTTATGAATAATTATTCTCTGTACAAGTGGCTCTCACTGTGTAGAAAAAGAAAACTCTACATATCCCCTCGGATGTTATTAGGATCAGTCACCATTCCTCAAAAAGAAAATCCTATCTACATTTCCTAATAGAACAAAGAATGGCGGGATGGTGGGGGGGGGGGGGGCGGGGGGGTTGGCTGGAATTATTTATATCATAACTGATAACGCCAAACTAATAAGATAACCCTTGTCTGCTGGTCACGTGATGTCCGTTGTCTCCCTACTCTCAGGATCTGACTACATACCTGAGGTCTCAGTCTCAGTTCACACTGATGCGGTGCAGGATTCACAACGATTCCTGTGCGTTTCCCGCACTGCATCACAAATCGCACTCCATTCATGTTCATCAACCGCTGCGGGTGTCAATGTTAAGTTAACAACACCCCAAAAGCAGGTTGTAAAATGCAATGCGATTGACCATACAAAATGAATGGGGCTCAAATTGCACTGCATAGAATTGCATGTGATCTGAACAGGAATGCGGTGCAATTTCTCTCTGAATCACATGCGGTTTCCCGCACCGCATCAGTGTAAACAATCACTCAAAGAGCCAATGAGGACAACATGGATAAGTATTTAAGAAAATAAGATTCCTCTATCTGGTATACAGTCAGCATGCCCATGTACCTGGAAGGGTGCTGTATATAGTCAATGTTTCCATGTACCTGGAAGGGTGCCTTATACAATCAGTATGGCCATGAACCTGGAAAGTTGCCCTATACAGTCGTTATAGCCATGAACCTGGAAGGGTGCTGTATATGGTTATGGATAAGCACCTGGAAGTAGTGCTGTGTACAGTCAGTTTGGACAAGTACCTGGAAAGGTGCTGTATATAGTCAGTACATTTATGTACCCGGAAGGGTCCCCTATAAAGTCAGTATGGATATGCACCTGGAAGGGTGCTGTATACAGTCAGTATTGGCTATGCACCTGGAAGGGTGCCATATACAATCAGTATGGGTATGAACCTAGAAGATAGCCCTATACAGTCAGTATAGCCTTGAACCTGGAAGGGTTCTGTATACAGTCATTATTGGCTATGCACCTGGAAGGGTGCTGTATACAGTCAGTTTTGGTTATGCACCTGGAAGGGTGTCGTATACAATCAGTATGGCCAGGAACCTGGAAGGGTGCCCTATACAGTCAGTAAAGCCATGAGCTTGGAAGGGTGCGGTATACAGTCAATATACTCATGAACCTAGACGAGTGTCCTATACAGTCAGTATAGCCATGAACCTGGAAGGGTGCTGTATACCGTCAATATGCACACGAGCCTGGTGCCATATACATAGTATAGTGCCTTGTATCAGTTGGAGGAATAGTGTCCCAAGGGCCTGATAAAGGCAAGCATAGGGTCCATATCCGGCCCCCCGGGCTGCAGTTTGGAGATCCCTGCTCTAAGCCATACTGCTTTGCAACATTCCTTTACTTTTTCATGGACCATCTGACCCCAGTACTCAGGGATTGTCTTAACACCTACTTTTCAAAAATTGTATCAGGCTTATTACCCCCCTTATCAGATCATTAGTCCCTCCCCTTCCTACATGGTCCTGATACCAGATTTCCTGGCTGGACAGATTGGATGCCATTAAAATGACCTTTCTCCTGAAGCTCTTTACTACTTCAGATTACCCATGCCTGTGCCGATGACAGTGCTGCGAGTTCTACAGAATTTGGAAAACAACCCACCTAGAATCAATAAGCACACTCTCTATCGGCACAGGCTTTGTAGAGGATTGGGGTAACCTGTTTACTTCATTATTATAGGGTAGCACAAATAGCTCCACTCACGCACCACCTTTAAAACCCCAATTTGGGTGCTGCTAGACCGACTGTCACCTCTTGCCCCCAATACACTCCCTTACAGAATGGGAATCTGTCAAATACTAGATCCCATCTGACTACATTTGCCACTTCTGAATCTAGTACGTTGTCCGATGTTCTCCCTGGGATTTGATGTCCCCTCCAGATTTCAATGGTGGACCCGAAAGGGTTTCACGGATGTCTATTCCCTTCTTACTTCCAATGGGGTTAAACCCTTTGAATACTTTAGGGAGGAGGAGGAAATCTTTTGTTATATACCTCTTTAGACAATATGTAAATTCACTACTATGCCATGCGACTACTCCCCTGGTCCTCCCCCGCCGCCTCTAAGACTGAGAACAGAGTGATTATAAGACTGTTAATCGCCTGGTTCCTGGCATTCAAGACCCCTGGTGTCAGCCTCTTGCAATGCCTGTACACCAGAACTCAGACTGGGAGGGAGGGGCAACACAAGGAACCAATCAGCTGTGCTGCAGTGCTCACAAGAAACATGCTGATAGGACGAGGAGAGAGTAGAGTGACACACTTATTCTATTGTTTCTCTTTTGCTGTCCAGTCACAGGCTGGGGGTGGGGACAAGACCTCTTTGCATTTCACTAACAGCAGTAGAGAAATGTCTGGTCTCCAGACTGGCTGTGCTTAGTGACAGATCTGTGTAAACTCAGGAGTGAATAGACAAACACAACACCATTGGCAGGTAAGGGCTTGTTCACATTAGCTTTGGTCTCTCTCTTCAGAGCGCATTTGACATTGCTTCCTTACCGCCTGTTTTAAAGGTGGTTGTAAAGGCTTAATGCATTCTATGCACGAATGCAAAAAACCTTCAGTGTCTAGCTGCCCCCCCTAATCCTTACCTAAGCCCAATCCTGATCCAGTGATGTGCAAGAGAGCTGAGGTTCTTCTGGGTCTCTCCCTCCTGATTGGCTGACATGCAGCAGCAGGAGCCATTGTCTCCCGCTGCTGTCAATCACAACCGGGGAGCGGGGGGCGGGCCTGAGCTGCACTCTCTGTCTTATGGATGCAGATAGCCGGCTTGAGAGCGAGCACGCAGGAGTGCCCATATAGCAAATGACTTAATGTGGATGCATTGAACAAGGGGGAGGGGCGTAGAGCGTCGGCGGGGGACCTGAGAAGAGGAGGATCAGGACTATACTGTGCAAAACCATAACACAGAGCTGGAAAGTATAACATGTTTGTTATTACAAAAAAAAAAAAAAAAAATCCTTTAACCGTTTGAGCCCTGCACTAGTGCACCACAACCATATGCAGTGCACGTGGTTGGTGGACATGTTCGGCAGGCGCTGAGCCTGCTAAAAGCAACAGGGGGTAAAATCCCTGCTGCGGTATCTGCACACCCCCACCGGCTGCAGCAAAATGGGGAGCGCATGGGGGGCTCAACCGCATTTTACTGCCTCCCCCCCCCAGTGTATATGTGCCCTAAAACAGCTTCTTTATTTGTACATCTTTTATTTTAGCTGTCTGTCCGGAGTTCAGTAATAAACAGCTGGATGGGCCCCAACCAAAGAAGACGAACGAAGAAACTCTGAGCGAAATCTTTGTGTAGGTGTTGTGCCTAAACAGCGAGGACGCCTTCAGACGAGGTTTCCTAAACTACAGAATCTCCTTCCTGTTGTCGGCTCATCTGCGGGATGTTTGTTAGGGGAAGTTCAGTGGGGGCCCAAATAATATTTTGTACGATGACCTCATTGTGATGTTTCTCATCCTGTTCATCTTCATTGATCTGGAATAAAAGAATGTCCTGTACAAAGGCAACAAAACATGGCACAAGAAACAAAGTGCTGGACGTCAGGGGGCTTCAAACTTTTCAGGATGGG